>NW_015113662.1:186241-221237 GCF_001443285.1 Poecilia latipinna | reverse complement strand
TATTTTGCAGAAATTTTATGTGACAAACCAATACAAATTCGAGCATAATAGAAGTCAAAGACAAATAATGTGTTTTTCAATTATTGATTTATTTTACAGATATCTGAAACAATCTGCAGCTCTGTTCTTTTTTTTCTTTAAGTTATTGTGATTTGAAAAAGAACATCTGAAAAATTATAAGGGTACGCAGACTTTATAGGAAAATAAAGGGTGTGTCGTACATTTTGTAAAGAAATTGCCACTTTTATATGAACGTCTGCCAGGTCAACAGTTTTAATATCTTTAGTCCTCAGAGAAACCGTGCTTGTGTTTCACAGCCTCGCCTCTTGTTGACTGGCAAGCTGCTCCTGCTCTGATGCACAATGCTTACACACTCTCATTTCGCTGCAGAGCGCGCTGCACATTGAATTAAAAGAGTTCTGATTGATAAGGTAGTTGAAGGCAAATCTGCTCCCACTAATTGTCTTTCAAATGCCCTCATTAATCAAAGCGGAGCCGACCCGCTGTCGGGCGGCCCTGTCAGCCGCTCCGCTACAGGCTCTCCTCCGGCCGCTCACCTCCCAGCATGACGCCCGTTTCTCCCCTGTCAGGCTCCACTGTCCGTGGACTACGGGAGCACAGGCCATCCGTCCGTCCGCCGCACACCTGCCTCCTGCCAGACAGGATCTGACCGCCCCCTGCCACTAGGACAGCCCCAGAGACCAATTTAGCAGCCACTTAATGATTCATGACTTCAAGTGGTGGAAATGAGGGCAGCATATGATAACAGGAATAAACACATTTAATTAGCTTCTCATATACATTATTTATTTATTTACCTGCACTCTGATTAATTTATATATTTTCTGTCACGGGGATTTTTGGTATTCACAGCATCTGGCAGTGAGCCTTTGTTGTGCGCCTTGCTGCACATGTATCTTTCTTTCCTTCTGTATGTGTGTGCGTTGGTGTGTCTGCGTGTGTGTGTGTGCGTGTGTGTGTAAGGCAGGCTGGGGGTAACCTCCTTATCCGGTACCTCCTCCTAATCGGAGGACCTTTTGCGGGGTGTATTGGGGTGGGGTATCAGTGGGGATTTGGCAAACTCCCCCTGCTCCAATGAAATGAAAAGAAGCAGACTTTAAAATATACAGTTCTCCGTGCTCTAAGTAGCCTTGTTTGTGAATTTCCTGACAGGTAGTTACTCCCCCAGTTTTCTTTGAGGCTAGGGCATACATTTTCATGGAGGTACTAATCAAAGCGGTGCTGCGGCAAACAGCGCAGCCACAGAAGGCCCAATCAAAGCCGCGTACCTGGCACTCTTCCACGAGCCTCTGGAGCGCTGATGACAACTCTTAGCCCAGCATCTGCCATCGCATCCATCACAGGTTGACTCCCTTCACTCTCACTCTCTCTCATAGACACTTGACTGCTCTGTGAGCCCTCTCTCAATAGTCTTAACTTGTTTGTGAACATGTTCCCAAACCTAAGCTACATCCAGGAGCTTTAAGCGCTAAATGAGTCCGTCAAAAGAAATCATAAATGGGAAAATTAGATTTAAGTGTCAGATGTATGTGCTGAATGTTAAGTGACTGACATTTTCCTAGAATCTCTCAGCTTTGTACCTGCTGCCTCCTCCTTGCACTGATTACCGAGGCTGCAAGGGGGAGGAGGCAACTAAAGAGAGAAAATGCTTTAGAAACTGTCACTGACATTCTCTTAATTAGCTGTTGTTGAAGAAATAAACCATAATTGTGTGCATGGCAGGAAATTAAAAAGCCTTGTGTAAAACAAGCTCAGATACACAATGTGGGAGTGACCTCTAAGTGGTATTATCTCCCCAAAGGGTGTCGTCTTCAGTGGTTATTTTGAAGAGGAATCACATGGAGCGCACAGAGTTGGTGGGGAGTTGAGGAAGCGAGCGCGCCCCGCGTCCAAACCAGGGAGCGAGGGTGTTTCCACTCACTGTTGTCCTGCTCCTCTCTTCACCATCTCTGTGCTCCCCGTCTAATCCCTCGCCGTCGAAGAAGACCTCCAGACGCCCTCCTCACATAATGACGCAGCTATCAAACCCAATTGCTGTGGCTCAGACCCAAGGCAGTGCATTAAACCCCTTAGAGTCTGATTGGTCCTCCAGAGTCAAGTGGACGTGTCTTCACTGTCTTTTTCCTGACCACCACCACCGCTACGCTTCCTGCTTGGAGCTGCTGAAACAAGAGCCCTCACGCCGACTGACCCACTCAGCGAATCATGTTGAGATTATATGTACATGCCATGAGACAGGGGGTCTGGAGGGAAGAAAAAAAAAAACTGCTGTTCTGATTGCATGACAAGCTGGAGGGATTACCTTTTTTTTTTTTTTTTTTGGGGGAAAACAGGTAGGGGGAGGAATTAGCAATTTCTGAAGGCTTTGAAGGTTTAACTTTCTGAACACTGCAAATTGTTGAGACCAAGACCAAAAAAGTCAAGGCGTGTCATTCTTTTGAACAGAAAAGTAAAACAAGAGGAACAAAGGTGAATTCTTTCACAAATCTAAAATGTAGAAAAATGAAGCACGAAAACAAAATTATGTAAAATCTAAAATGGGTGTCCTGCACTTGTACCACTATAAAACCATCCAGTGTTGACCAACCAAGTAGTAAATGGCAATTAACAACCAGCCCTTTAAAATGTACTTAAAGATAAGTAGATCCCTGTCACACCCATGATTAGTGTGTTATGACCAACTGGAGTCTTCCAGTCCCAAATCTGTAGGAAAACAAAAACAAAAACAGTTGTCAAATGTACATGGAAAATTAGAGCGAAGACGAGAAGAATACACATTGTTTAAGGCTTACTTAAAGGTAAAGCTGCATGTTCAGTTTGTGAATTATGTTTTAACTTCACTTTATCAGTCAATATGGGAAGGTGACATTGTGATCGTATCATAAGGTCTGAATGGTACTGATGAGTTTACTTTTTAAACCACTGGATGACGACATGATGCTCTTTGATAACTGCACACATTTATGATGCGTTTTTTACTCAAAACCACTTTTAAACCAGGTTAATAAATCTATTTTCCTCTCACCTTCTGGAGAATGTTACTAAACATAGCAATGGTTGTTTTTGGATGGTGTACAGTTGTTTCTCTTAAGTAGCCCCTGAGAAACTGAATGTACATTTACTGTGGTGCGTGCATGTTTGTGTTGTAACATTTACTCAGACGGTACTTAAATCAACGTTAAAGAGCCTGCTTGATGTCTACGGCCATTGCAGGGGAACTCATAAACCTGCGTGTGGGAGTGCGAGTGCAGCAATAAAGGTTGTAAAGGTTAGTATTTTAAATAGGAAAATATCCGTTTTTCAATTTGTTAGTATTACTATTAATACGTGGCGTAATCTCTACTTATTCTAGAGTCAACAAGAACACATTGTCTCCAATTGATTCGAAGTCGAAGAACATGTTTGCCTATTTATTTCTGTTATGTTTCCGCACTGTTCAGTGTTGGTGTTCAGTGACGGTTGTTGCTTGGAGATCCACAGTCTGTACCGTATCCGTCATCCCACGGTAAAACACAGCTACGGTAAATTCATTCTCAACACTCACAGATTTGGGTGTGAAACAATTTTGATTAAACCAAAAAGAGTGCTACTTGAAGGAATTGAGACACTAAAACAATGAAGCAGGAGAATCAACAAAGACAAAAAGTTATGTTTTTATTTATGTTTTAATAAAAAAAAAGACATGTTAAATATTATTTAAATTGGTAAAGATTTATAAACCCACAAAAAGTCTGTTTTGGTAAGAAGCCAGTTGATGCTGTTTGCCTATTCTTCTTTCTCAAGTGTAACAGATGACATGGGAAAACCAACAAGAGATGAAGGGAATTTGGTTGGATCATCATCAAAACCACATGTTTTTTTTTTTTTTTTAATAAAGACAAAAACAATTCATGTAACATAAACAAAAACATATTTTCAAGTACTAAAGCAACTAGTCTGCAAAACAAGACTGCTGGAATGTCTATTTGAACAAAAACTCTGCTTTAGTTATTATGCAGTTTACCCTTTTAATCCATCAGAAGCGCTTTTAGATAATTACATTGCTGGTTTTGAATAAAAAAATATTAACAAATATTTCTGTTTAAAATAAAACCTGATTGATTTTCATGTTTTTATTAAATCAAACTAACAGTATTTCTTTACTTTTGTTTTGCTCCAACATAAAATTCAGGAGTCAATCATGGGCAAGACCGTTGGACGTCTTCTGGGAGAAGTGCCATTAGCTCGTGAAGACAATAGATAAAGAGCTTTATGAAAAGTCAGCATAAAAGTAACAGGTTAGAGGCACACTGTCAGCAGAGAACAAACAATCTCAGAGAAAAGAAACATGATTTATGAAACGTTTAACAGAGTTGAAACTTCATGACACAATAGATATTGCCTCAGTTTGTCAGAAACAGAATGAAAACCATATTTTTCCCATCCTCTGAGTCTGTGGAGATTTAAAGCAGAAATCTGATCAAGCAACTACCAAATGTTACATTTTTTTTTTTATAGTTGGAGTCACATAAGGTGCTTCAGTGTATTTCAAAACAACATGTTTTGATGTTATGCATAATTAAATGCTTAGTGTTGTGGACTTGCACAACAGTAATAATTTGCAGTCACCAAACATTGCTGCAGGGATATTCGCAGAGTGCAAATGGCAACATGGGCAGCATGTTGCCAGTACAACCGGGAGCACTGAAGAGAAAAAAATAATGGGAATGAAAGACCAAATATCTGTAAGCATTTGTTTGTCAGTGGGAGTGTGTTCCCTTTTTGGATGTGTGTACAGCTCCGCGTGTGTGTTGGTGCATAAGATGGAGTGTGGTGTCGCAGTTTGGGCAGAAGGTGAATAACTACAGTGCTTACAGTGTAATCATGGTTCCTGTCAGCTCTGCTGCAGGAGAGGAGGGGGCGACCGCCAGACTGAACTCCTTGGTGATGAAGTACAGGCACAGAGGAGCGGTCTACACCTGGATATTTATTAACACAGGGGCTGACAGTAATGAGGGCTGAACAGGTGGGCTGGGACACACATGGAGTGAGGAGCATCCGCCAGGAGGCAGTGGGGGAGATGGTGAAGGCATCTGGGAGAAGTTCACCCTGCAGAAACACAGGGCTACGGAGAGCTGCAGCTGCACTCCCACTCACTGCTACATACACATGTGACCAGAAACAACAACAACAACGAGATGTTTCTTTTTTTCCAACTATGCTGCTTTAACATGTTGTGCTGTTCGAAAGCAGAGTGGTTTTTTTTATTATTTAAATATGTATCTCACCCATTGATTTTAACATGGGAAAACACAGAAAACAGGCCAAATGGACCCGCAGGCATAATTCAATTCAGTTAAATTATTTTAGTGAATACAATAAGATGTTTCTTTTAAATAAAAGCAGCTGCAGTGAGTTACAGTCTTAACAATGACAGTGAAAAGAGATCTTACTCATTCTTCAATTTGACTGAATTATTTTTTTTGTTTTCCATTTAACAGCACTTTCTTAAATAAACCTCACTTTAAAAAAAAAAAATAAATAAATAAATTAACCTGAAAGTGTTTAAAGTATTAATACTCCCGATTTTAGATTCTCGACATATTTCAAACTTTGTGCGACGTATTCGGATTGAAGGACGGATGAGCAACAAGAGCTTTCAAAACAAAACGTGCTGCCTATTTTTGAGCTGTTTTTGCAGCACAGATATAAAGGTCAAAAAGCAGACAGATCATTAAAGGAAGGGACGTTTTCAGACCTCACTGGGGATGAAGACGCCCTTATGGTCAGGTTAAGCGCAAGTCAGTAAAGTAAGCACCGAAAAGAGCATGTTGTGTTTACAGCTGTTTGTTTCGATGTGTTTGTGAGTTCATGTTCACCTTGCACTGGCTCTCTGTACTCCGGTTGTCTTAATAAGACCCTGAGTGAGGCTAATCAGTGCTGTCATCTGATGCTGAACAGATGCGCTGAACAAAGAAGAGGAGGAGACTGCTGCTGGCCCAAGGTGCATCTGCGGGGGAGGAGAGTGCTGCGCTGCCTGAGCTGATGCTGGCTGATGGCACTCCCTGTCAAGTACGCCTCTCAGAGACTAATGGGTGGGGAAAAGGTAGAGGGTGACTACGTCCAACATTTCATGTCAAATCCACCTTAATAATTCGTCATTGCCAGCTGTGACTGACACAAACTGGAGGTAAGACGGCTTCCAGAGCACACCCAAGATGGCACATGGGGAAATTCACTTAACTAACGCAGGCCACTCTGGATGCACTCTGTAGCACTGTGGGTAATTTGAATTTCTGGTGTGTGAATAAAGAGTGAAAGTTGAGCCTCGCAGAGGGGACATTTGAAATTGATTACGGGGAAGGGGCGGATGATGGTGCTACGTGAGCGCTTTCCTGTTCTCTGTTCTTAAAACTCTCTCTCACTATCATTTTTGTCACCTGCTCCCCGTCTTCCCGTCTCGTTGTCAAGCAAAAATCCTTAGCAGCCGCGGCCCGAGAGTGAAGAACTCAACTAGGACTGCGAAAAGTCTTTAAAACCAGAGCATGGACTATTAACTCCTCTCCGCGGCCTTCCTGCTGAGTCTGCTGGGAGCTTAACCTCATTTCCAATGCAGACACTTCTAACAGATGACCTTGGTCTTATCAGGAAAGCTCAGGATCTTGCCAAAACTGGGAAGACATAATATAAGTACTGAATATATTTTAGCGCAATGACACTAGTATCATTGTTCATCTGTTATTGCACCCCAGTTCGGCCTCCTGGCTGTAATGAGAATCCAAAGATCTCTTCCATCTAATCAACGGCAACAACTTACAGATAAGTCTAATTTAAAAAAAAAAAAAAGTCTGATACTGTGGCTTTTGGTTAATCTGTTCAGATGAGTATCTAACAATGATGGACCTAAGCCTAAAGTGCATGTTCTGCAACAAAATCCACTGCCAGCAAAATTAGAAAGACATGAAGTATATAAAAATTTTAATGAACTTCAAACATATCCCACTTTAAACATGGGTGACAAGAAGAAAAGGCTTTTTCTCATTCAGCTAGTTCCCTTTTTAGCTCTCCAGTTGAAGCAGTCACATTGGCATACAATAGGCCATTATTAAACTGTTCAATGAGTACAGATCTCCAATCTGAAGAGTACAAGCAGTTCCTTTTAAATAACCCTTGTCTGCGACTAATCTGGTAAACTCTCATAAATGCTCCTTAGGACTCCAGATGGGAGGAATTAACTGCACCAGACAGTGCAGAGAGGCCTTACGCCTATGCTATACCTCTGAGACTAATTAGCTCCCAACTTTAGTTATTATTTAACAAAAAGAAAATCCTAACTCGCAAAAGAAACTACCACATCTTCACCTCCATTAGACAACTTTGTGCAGCAGAATCGGTGGTGAGTCGAGGTGCTCAGCAAAGCACCGTCTTCCATAATGCATGTTGGCCTCATCCGTTCTCTGACAGCACTTAAGAAACCTGCAGCCATTTGAGTGACAAAGATCTCATCCATTTTTAAGTTTTGACTCTTAACAGTGTAAGGGGGAAATGTGGCACTCCAAGGAGAGAGCGTGTGCACGAGCATGTGAGCGTGTGCACGTCAAGACAATTAACGGCAAAGTTGTCGGACAACAGCTTTGGATTTACCCACAAATGATCTGAACTGTGCGCGAGCTGGCACACGTTTTGATCAGTTCTCTTCATGCAGTGCTCCACCACTTCGCTCGCTGGCGCTGCAGATTCACTCTTCTCCTCTTTGCAAAACCGTGCGTCTGATGAGGACGAAGGAAGCAAAACAGGCAATCTCCTGTTTTAAATTGCTCTGTGGGCGTAACCCGCTCTAGACAGCTTAGACCTCTGTCTCAGTCCGCGTCACAAAGGTTTCGTTTCTCACCGGTCTTCCTCTACTTTTGTGAAAGTGATTAATGAAATTACGCAAACCAGAAATATTCATCAGTTGCTGCAATTTGTCATATTATAAAATGTATGAATTTTCTGTTGAAGCAGAGTCTCTTTCCAAGTAATCCATTAAGTCAGCGTAAGATCAAACTTTCAAGCTTTTCTCAGACAAGTCACCTCCATCATTTGGCAGTATCCGAGGTGGGCAGCTGCTTATTGCACATTAAGTGCTTTTAGACTTGAGAGCCGAGCATGTGGGGAGGGATGCATTAGGAGGCAGACTGTCGAAGACGTTCTCTCTCACGGATGCTCCTCGTATTGATTTCTATAGCCTTTTAATTTAAGGCACTTTCACTTAAGGCTGGGACAAATGTGAGAAAGGGTTGGCTGCAAATTCAGCTGGTAATGCTACAATAATGTCCAATTAAAAATGCATGAGACCACAGATTTAAATGCTGGGGCTTGAAATTAGCTTGCGTTTGGTTGTTATCAAATAATTAGTGTTGTTAAGAAAACCCACGCTGCAAAATTAAAACACCGCCTAATGATCAGCGAACACCTTAAACGAGAGAGAGAGGAGTTATGGATCTGTTTGTCGTGATCGTAAATAAGACAGCGCCGGGAAATTAATCCCTCAGAGGCTCCGGGCTGTCAAACCGGGCTGAGGCAACCTGAGTGTCTGACCTTTCCTAACAGCCTTGAAAAGCACAGGTGACCACTCTGCTGCTTGATAACTTCCCCCATTGTGCATGTGCTAAGTGAAATCACTGTTTTCAGCTGCAAGTTGACGGCATGCAGAGAGAAGAGGGGAATGAGTGCAAGGCTGTTGAGCAGGGTGAGGGCACTCGGTGTCAAGCTCATTAACCTCGGCAAAAGAAATGTTACAAAGGAACAGAAGATATGCGTGGCACGAGGTCGCATCCTGGAGTGCCGCTCCTTGTAGAACCTGAACTCTCTCAAACTGACGCAGCAGCGCTGGCATTTCATATATTAAAGACCTTCTTCTCTGAAGTGGCGGGATAGCTTTGAGAGGAGCACGGGGAATGAGGTGATACTGCGAGGAAATTTGAATAAGCAAATGCAAGCAGTGGCTCAAACAAAGGTGATGTGTGGAGAAGTCTCGCTTTGTCTCTCGCGCCAGAGGAATTTGCCTCTATACTCACAGCAGCGCCCTTTCAGAATATCTGCATTTATAACCCTTCGTTCAGTCTTTGATTGTTTTGACCTGTCTACATAAAGCCTTTGTCCCAGGCAGGTGCCATCAGAGTGATGAGTAAACACATATGCTATGTCTATCTTGCCTATCAATCTGGGCACCCAGCTGTAAGGAAGGCTTTGCTGTCCTATCTCCTCTGGTCCACACAGTAGCCCGCTGGTACTGCTGCCCGTGTTTAGATTTCATCGAGAACTCAAGATTGTCTCGGTGCAGTACAGATCAGAGCACACTGGTGAATGGATTGTGTCAATATTTCTGTGAAAATCTTTGACATGCCTTTTGAGGTTGTTCTTGTGGTTTCAAAATGTGAGTACCTTGAGTTTTAGACATCCTGATGCATAATGTAAGGGTCTAATGGCAACATATTCTTGTGAATAAATGCTTTGGGGAATTATTAAAAAAACTAGTAATTTAGAACACAGAGGAAAATACTAGCCAATTAGTTTAATCTCAGTTATTGTGCATAAATACCTGCCTGGTAAGCCTTAGATGTTAAAATAACAATAGATGAAGGCATGAGGCCAGCACTGGCATTCTTCAGACATTACACGTGTAGGGAATAAACACAGACAGCTTATCTGCAATATACAAGAGTTTATCTAATATTACATATCAACTTATTTCTGTAAATGCACTGAAAATCACTCTCACTAAATATCTTCCCAATCTGTCTAGCCCAAGTGTATCTGTTGGAAAAGTCCCGACGTAAAATTATGTTCTGCTCCTACATGAGCTGAGAGAGTAATGAACCTATTCCAGTTTCACTGTATCTGGTCATTTTGATGTCTTTTCTTTTTCCAAGTTTGAAAAATTAACACTAGTTTCAAAGAATCAAAACACTTTACGACTAAGCTTAATTTTTTTCTTTTCTTACTACAAGCTACTAATCATATATATGATCTGTAAAACATAACATATCTTCATTTTATTATTTTATTTGCCATTATGTGAATGCATTTGTTAGATTGTTTCAGCGGATTCCTGACATAGACGTCTAACCATTTCTGAGCACACTGCAGTTGTCAAGTGTGGGTAATATCCTATGGACTGGTACTTTGTTGACTATCACTCCGAGAAAGTACAGTTTCAGGTGAGCCAAGCCACTTAGGAAGAGATCACTCAACAATTCCCCATAATGACAGTAAAAGAACAAGTAGGAAGTGACAATGACTTACTGTCATTGTCAAATTTGTTCAAGTTTACCCTGTCAGTATTTATATTACTGGAACATTCTGTTTCTTTGCAAAAAAAAAAAAACAAGAACAAGTGGAAAATCATGTGCAGGTAGGTATTTAAATGTAAATTTGTGTGAACATTACATCTAATAAGGAATTTTGTTTTCACTCGTTTGGTATGTTCCAATGTATATTTATCAAAAGGTTATTTAGGATAGCCGTGAAACAGTGGAAAGATGAACTCATCAGCAGGTGGAAACTCCATGAAATTGTATCCCAGGTCATATTAAAGTTTCAGATTACTCTGACCAAGTGAGCAGGTGGTTTGAATTATGAATACAACCTACAACATAAAAAAACAACAGTAAAAGTAACAGGAGATAACACTCTTTGATGCCATGACAGATTATTGATTATTTTTAAAATCACACTGCATTAAATTCATTTTCTGTCATGACCATCATCTTGTAAAACGAGATGATTCAGTGCACGAGAACGCATAAGAGGAACGTTCCGATTCTTTTGAATCTGAGTGTGAAAGGCACAAATTGCAAATAAGAGAAGATGTAAGAAAGCAGTTAATGAAGGGTTCTGATTAGCATTTGTTAAAACTCAGTGAAGTTCTTACATGCTAAAGGTCAGGCTGCTATCCTGACATGGTGAGATGAAAACGTTCCAGTTTTGGGGGGAATGTCATGATTTGAATTAAGATTGTCAGATTGGCTGTAAGCTCGTATCACGGTGCAGGCATCTTGTATGACCTTTTCAAGGAATTGTCATTTTCCGCCCCTGTGATGCCACCATGGCTCAGCAGGAGAGAAGCCCCTCTTCTGTCGCCATGTAATTTGTCTGGGGTGTTACCATTCACACTGCGCTACTCTCAGCCACTCACCCAAATGCCTATGTATCTACAGACCAGCAGGCTGCAACCGTGGAATAACAAGAATGTTGCTGCTCAGGTTCTACTCTATGCTCCGCGTCAGGCAGGAAAGGCCTCTGCTGTGTGCTGCTGCTGGTCTGAGCATCACACACTCAGAGCCCGGCATGGCTCCACTGGTGGAGCAACCAGTGGGCTACAGCAAATATGATCACAGCTAACGATATTAACTACACTTGCTGCAACAGCTACACTGCTGAGTGATCAAGCACTGAAGTCAGCCAAAGTTTTTTGTGCACTTTGCAGTCTACTTTTATACTTGCAGTGGTGTGTGTTCATAAGATAAATCTGCTGCTTGCATGATTTAAATGCTACTGCTCATGTTGCAAAAGTAAAAAGTTCTCCTCACTGTTTTTACAAAATGAAAATAAATCATATATATATATATATATATATATATATATATATATATATATATATATATATATATATATATATATATTTTTTTTTTTTTTTCAAATATGTACGTATTTTTGCCAAAGAAAAAATGGTCCAATATGTGTTGCTTTAGTTTCTGCAAATCAAAACTTACTGCAAGTATTTGTTAATGTAAAGAAAAAACAGAACAAATGGTAAATGACTTTTCCAGTCATTTTGACCACTCAAAGCGCTTTACACTAGAGTCACATTCACAAACGCACACACACTTGTACACCAATCGGTAGGCAATTTGGGGTTAAAGTGCCTTGCCCAGAGGCACATCGACATGTGGAAGCTAGAATTGAACTTATGTTTTCTGATCACAAGATGACTCCTCTACCCACAGAGACACAGTCGCCCCAACAATACCGGAGAGTTGTGCCTCCGAAAAATATGTGCTATTCCTCTAGTCAGCAGCTTCTTTACTTGCGAACACATGTTTTGTGAATACATAACATATAATTGTGTCCATGCACTGTGATTTGTTTGTGCCTGATTGGACTATTGATGATTTAAAGTAGAGCCTCTAGTAGTGCTCTATGATTGGAAGTACTGAGTGATTCCAGTGAGAAATATGTACTTATGATTTAGTCAAGGGCTGTCATATGTCAGATGAGTCAGTTGATCCACATGGCTGTCTGAACCACAAAGAAAGTACAATTTATTAAAATCTTAAGTAAAATAAAATATAAAAAGGTGACAGAGTCTCCCAGTTGTAAACAATGTGACCCAAACTGCAATTCAGATGGATGAAATGTGGATTTGTGACTGTTTTGTGTTTGTTATATTAATGCAGCTTGCTATATGCTATATATGTTAGCTTCCATTTATAGCCTCAAAGTGGCAATGTTTTTGCAAAAATAAACAAAAAAAAAGTGAACTTTACACAAAACACACTTAGCATAGCACACATAGCAACTGGGAATGCAAACAACAACAAAAAAGATTACGCAACTGGCCGACCGTCTCCAACCCTAGACCTGGAGATCTACAGTCCTGCAGGTTTGAGACGCATCTCTGATCTAACACAGCTGAATAAAACGATGGGATTATATCTTCGGCATGCCGTTAAGTTTTTCAGAGGCCTGGTAATGAGCCGTTCATTCATTTGATGGATGTCAGTGAAGAAGAATATGAGAACAATCATGTTTCTCACACACACACACACACACACACACACATCCTAACTAACACAGGAAAGAATAATTTGCTTAGAATGAATTGAAGGCCATTTTCAGTTACCTGAAAAGTGAAAGTTACATGGAAAATAAGTCACATCAAAAAAAAAATGTGAACACTTCCTGAACAATTCAACATGGCTGCATATTATTTTCAAACCTGCTACCTCTCAGATACCTCTGCCTGCTTAGTGTGGCGGAGCTTCCACACATCTAACCACAGTGACGAGACTTCAGCGGAGTGCCTTCTGAGATTTACACCTACAACAAAGATCATGCAGCATAGCAGCGCAGCAGCTGATGTGGTACTGCTGCCCTTTCACAGCTAATTGGTCGCTCTGCGCTCATCATCTGGTTATCAGCGATGATTGGCTGATGGTAAGCTGCGACTGGTCATTCGAGTGTCACCGGGCTGTGTTCCTGTAATTAAAATCTGTCATCCAGAACCACATCCCTCGTCGCTGCTAAACCCTTTCGTGAGATGGCAGCACTCAGATAAACTGCCCTGCAGCTCTTTCTCCGATGAGACAGTGGCACATTTAGTAGCGCAAGGTTTAGAATATTCCCTCAAAGTCTCCCCCGAAGTTTGGCTCATTGTTACAGCCAGGAGCAAAATGTAAATATTTAAAATACCACATTAATAAACGAATAAAAAATGGAACCTGTGTAGAGACAAAATGTTGCCGTCTTTGAACTTAGAGGAACTTTTAGCTGTTTTCCCCACCGTAGCTGCAGTAGCAGGACACAGAAAGGAGAGGGTACAAAAGATACTTGATATTTTTTAATGATGTGGAACATTTTTTTTTTTTTTTTTTTCGGGGCTTTAACTGCTGGAGGGCACTCTGCTATTGAGTTTCCACCGGGGCTGGCATTCAGAAAAGTGGATGACCAAATTCTTTGGAAATTAATTAGAGACAAATCCCTTCTCGCTGCTGAAGTGTGGCATTTAAGGCTTTGTCCTTGGTGCTCGCGCAGCACCACCTTTCAGTGTCAGCCCTTCTCCTTCCACCGGCTGGATAAAGCAGCCTAATCCACATCAGCGATCACTCCCTCCCCCCGTTGTGTAGTGACGGCCCTTCCTAATTGCCTGGCATTATTTGGTACTTTACTTGTAAATTTGAAGGGGAAGAAACATCATTCTTCTGCATCCAAGCGGCAAATTATCCAATTTGCTTAATTTCTAACACACACCAGCAGAATGATCAGAGTATCACTGCTCCCCCTATTGTACGGTGAGGGGACTGATGCGCTGACAGACACAACAGAGCTGGGTGTTGGGGTATTGTTTCCCTCTAATTATAACTTGAAAGCAGCTTCAGGTATCAAATATATATCCACATAAAAATAAAAAATAAAAAAAGTTGTATACCCACAGACTGAGAGCAAAGAACAGCAAGAGTTGCGTCAGGCTTGTGTGTGTTGGAGGCCTCAATCAAAAGAAAAATCTTTCTGAATTCTGCTTTTATTCAAATGATCCAGTGCCATTGTTTAGAATTTTTCAAAGGAGGCAGAAGAAGAATACCTTTGATCTAATGCGACGCCCATCCTTCAGCACTGCGGAGTTGTTTACTTAATTAGATTAGGTGGATGCGATAGCTAGTACATCAGCATGAGGGCAGGGAAGTGACTCACACTCTGCTGATTTAGTATTGCAGAAGAATATTGACTTTAAATCCCCAATATGTGAATATCTGAGTGACTTAATCTGAAACTCAGAAGCTGGCCTGAGGGGCAAGGGAAGCAAAACAGTGTCATAATCTGTAAACCTGTCATTCTTGATCTCATTTCTCTCTGAAACTTCACAGCTTTTCCTCAGCCTCCTTGATGCTCCTTTTTTAAACTTTTATACTAACTGTCCAGGCCCTCGCTTTCAAATTTAAAGAGATTTACTTATGAGTTGTTGACTGCTGGTCGGTCTTTATTTCTGTTTGAATTAAGGGGGGGAGCATACGTGGCTCATCTCTCCCTCTGCCTGTCAGTCAGGCAGACGGCCAGCGTCCCTGAACCACGCGTGGAGGGTGGAGGGGAGGAGGGGCAACGTCGCCCAAGGCGTGCTGCTGCACACCAAGATGGGGAACAAGGCAAACATGACAGCCTGATGACACTTGCTTTTGTATATCGTATCATTTTACCAATCATCTGAATTTCATTTATCTCAGACTGTTCTACTGCAACGCAGAGTGTCAGGCCTGTTGGCCCAGTTAGGTTGGAAGTGAAGTTGGCTATGTGAAAAAAAAGTGAGCTGATGAAACCCTCCCGTCCGCAGCCCACCGACATCCCCGGCGCTCCAAATCAAAGTGGAAAGGGGGCCTTATTACAGTATGTTTCAGGCAGCAAATGGAGAAACAAATGTGACTTGATATCCCAGGATGGCCTTTGTTGTTGTTATTACCGCTGTTGCTGTTGTCAATAATGGTGATGATAATGCCTGGTGTTTTTGTTTCTGCGCTCCCTTTTGTTGTCTTTTTGTTGTTTTTACCCTAACAGGGTTTGTTGGCAGAAGAAGCTGCTGCAGCAGGGAAGAAGAAACACGTTTCTCACAGTGAGGCTGTTGTGATCCTATAGGTCGAGTTTTAGAAAAGATGAAAACTGAAATCTGATCTCTCTTTAAGAAAACCGGCGTAGAGTGAGCGTGGATCTGCTTCCAAAGCTAAATGTTTTATCTGAAAATAAGAACCCAAAGGATCTGTTTGGTTTGAATAATGTATGATTTTCTAAACTAATGACCTCTTTCATTAGATTTCCTGGAATATTTACCATCAGCCTGTCTGTATTGGATGTGTTTTTAAATAAGTGACAGTTTGTAGTCCAGACCGATAAAACTCAAATTTTATTGTGGTGTTTCCTATCTTGCCAGTATGTTGGTGTATTGAAAAATGCATTATGCATATTTAAACATGAGAAGCTGAAGGGACTTGTGCTAATGTCATTGTTTTGTCCTCCATGTTGAACAGACTCACTCCGGTTCTGAATAGTGCGTGGGTTTAGGATCAAGAATGTGTACTTCATAGTTCTGCTGCGTCAGGACGGGGTATTACTTTTGTCATGATATCACTATCTTATATTTCTTCCTCATATTTAAGGAATAACTCGCCATGTGAGAACAGAATTGTATGGAGAAATGGAGAATAGTTTGCTATTAATACAAACACATCTATAATGTGGACTTTTCTTTTTTTAAATATGCACAACTGTTTAGATTTGGGTAATGCAGTAAAAAGATGCAAACCAACATACATGCATAAACTTTATTTAAATGAAAATTTCAAACAAGGAATGAAATACACATCCTGCCAAACTAGTATCATGTTGTTCATGCTGGACCGGCAACTCTACGTAAATTATAAAGTGTAGTCATTGTGACAGAGTCATTAATTACATTACTTTAAGTCATATTCTTCATAATACCACGATGAAACACTTCCTCTTTGATACTTGTTTTATAGTTATTTCTGTTCACAGATGTGCAATCCCCTTTTCTGTAATTGTTCCTTTTTTTTAAGAATTTGTAAAAGCCAGTGTTAAATATAAACACTTGGATAATAATTATTACAAAATGTTACATGGGAAAAAAAAAAAAAAAAAGTAGCAAATTGCTCTGTTTAGAGTTTTATAAAGAATGCGCTTATTTTTTCTTCCAACTGATTTCATTTGGAGTGACATCTACTGTTTAAAATGAGAACTGCAGTAAATTCCCGAAGTGCAAATAAGGTATGCATGTCAAAGTGACGTTATGTACATCTACATTTCCTTAAGAGGTCTGTGGCTTCAGCTCCTGTGACACCTTGGTTGACACAGCTGCAATGGGAACATTCATTGCTCATCAATGGCCACAGACCTTTGGCATTGTGTCTTCCTTTGTCAAGGGAAAGAGATGCGGGTGAGCAACATTGTGAGTTGGTCCAAGTCCCAACATATGACCCTTTAGATTTTATCAAAGACCACTCAGACTCCCCAAAACCTTTAAAATCATTTCTGCGTCCAGTCGTTGTTCTCACGTATTCTCAGATGCACACACAGAGCTGATTTAACTGGTTTGAGCAATGTGCACGCTCTGAACGTCTTTAAGTGCAAATACAAATGCACCTTATATTGTTGTGTCGATGCACTTAGGAGGAGCACAGATTAGCAATTAGGCCCTCTTCCACTCTTTGCTGGCACTGCTGTCAGTTTTCCGTAGAGACGGCAACACTCTGAGACAAACATTTAAAAGCTTTTCATGTGAAAACACTCGGCGAACTCTGTCTGAGGAAAAAGTATAAATACAGAGATGAATAAATAAATACAATAAAATGTGGGCACTGTTCTCATTTTGCAGCTTGGATGCAGCCTTGTCAGAAGGCACTTAAAAGCAAAGGGGGCTGGTCTTTGGGGATTTTGAGATGTTTATTCTAATGGATGCCATAATGAATGCTTACAGAGTCAGGCCTTGGCTTCGATAGGGGGCTCTGTGCCAGCGTGGTTTTAAAGGAGAGCAGTCATCGCCGCAGCCCTGGGCGCTTGGCACGCCGAGCCCTTCCACAATCTTCCCGGCACACACAGAAAAGGCAGCCAGAACCCGGAGATAACCACCCGTAAAATCTCTCATCACATGCCTTTGATTACTTGTCCACTATTTACTGTTTTTAAACCTTGAACTTCAAACAATCCTCGCCGGGCTATGTTTATTGAAGAGGTCTGACGATAAATTGACCTGATGTGTTTCTCAGTGAAGACTCTTTGGAGGCACAAAAACAGATTGGTTTTTCACCAACTCTCTTCCTTTATAATAGCAATTCGTGAAATCCTGTGAAATACTGAACTAAGTTCTGGGGTGCGTAGGTTTCTGCAGAAATTAGGTGTGTTTTGCAAAAGTGTGTCTATTTTTTTAAGCTTAAATAGAGCCCTGTACAGTTTGAACAGCGCATGTGTTTCAGAGCGCGCGTGCGTGCATGCCTGCTGGGGGTGAAGACTGAAGCGCTTTATTAAAATGATGAGAGCAAGTTCAATTTGAATCATGCAGTGCCTGTCAGTGGCTTCTCGAATTGCAGGGCTGATGAAATTGCTCTTGCGGTTATTTAAAAGCAGTTGTAATCCATCTGAAAATGCTGTGATATAATCCATTTAATTTCTTATTCCTCGCAGCAATAACAGTGAGTAACAAAAATCTATCAAAGCAATGTAGCCTGGTGATTTAGTAATTATCTTTATTTTACATTACTGCAATTCAGCCCGGATTAATTGGAGTCTTATCTGTACAGAGCGGCAGGTCACTTACCTCAATGCACCACAATGTGTTTTTATCTTAATCATCAACCTCCACAGACTCAATTGTGGCCTACTGTGCCAGGAAATGATTACTTTGCGATGCATAAAATCAACAGCATGTTCAGACGAGCACATTTAAACCACTGACGGTTTTCTTTTTTATCTGAAAGTAAAACAAAAGTTGTTAAAATATAAATAAATGAAAAACCACAGTTTGGTGTACAGAGAAAATATTACATGTAAAAAAAAAAAAAAAAAAAAATCAAATTTGGAAAAACACCAGGGTGGGTTCATGTGGGTGATTCCTTCACAAGGGAAATCACAAAATATCAAGTATCGATCAGCTGTTTAAGTTGAGTTAATGTATGAGTGATGTTCAGCGTATTCCCAAATGGGTATGCTGCCTGTGGGCAGTGCACTGGTAATAAGACCTAAGACAGCCACATAACTCAAGCCGTCTACGAGACCATGCTTGTTTTCCTCCACCTGAGCTATCAAACATCTGACATTACAGAAAGAGGTGGCAGAACAACTGGGGAAGAAGAATCAAGCTCAAACTGATTGTCAGAGAAATGTAATTATGGCAGCATCTTAGAACTTATTTCATTCATTTCATTTCAGCATGGGCAAATTACAGTGTGACTTGAAAGATCCAGAAATCCACAGAAGAGTGGATTTCTGGTGCAAAATTAACATATTTGGGTAAGCGGTTAGCTGGACTGGTGGCACATGCAACACACGTTTTACCTCTGCACAACTTGAAGTGGTGAGGAATATTGTTAAAGTGAAGTTCGAGCCATGTGTGAGGCAGAAAATATTTGAATTACTTTGTAGCTCCTGTCTAACATAGTCCATTTGTTTTTGTGGAAAAAAATCTGACTGATGTTCTGTGCAATCAAATCGCATAATATAATGTTCTCCTTTTAAATTTTTTATTTTTATTTGTATGTATTTATCATTGAAAATGAAGCACTTAATTCTAGTAATTGAATTACAATAAAACCTTTTTAAATGCAAGTAAACCCTTTGTTTAAGTGAGAAGATCTCAGACGAGATCATTCAATAAAAGGTGAAGCTCGGTCAAACCTCTGAATCATCCTTTTATTGAATCGGGTGGCTATTAGTGATAGTCTTAAGGTCAGTTCTGTGAAAGATTGAATTTTATAACTCATGTGGATGTTTTGCCAACTCTTCTGAATAGTCTGGGAACACTGCTGAACACAAAAGCAGTCAAATGAAGCCTTTAATTAAAGTTTTTTTCTTAAAAAAACTAAAAAAACAATGGGAAAGAGACATTTTACTAAAGCTACAGCTGTCTTACTGTTGTAATAGTACTGAAACTGAAGTTTTTTTTTTTTTTTTTTTTTTACAAAATAGTTGATTAGAATCACTCGAAAAAGCATATTTATTTAAATGTCATTAATTCTAAGACTTATTATGATCAAGATAATCAAAATATCAAAATGTAAAGCTTTAAAGTGCCAAAGTCAGTCAGTGTTGATTTTTTTTTTTTTTTGCCACAAAACTATATTAAAAATATCAACAGAAAATAGATTAAATTTGTAGTCCTCCTTATTTAGTGGTTTCTCATACCTTAGTGCACATTCTTGTTTCAAATCATGCTGATACATGGACTGCTGCAAGTGTGCTGTAGGCATGCAGCCGTAATTCATTACTCAGACCTGCACTGTATGACCAGCACTTGATTTGGGTTAACCTCTGTTCCCATGACTGTAGATTTTTTTTTCTCTTCTATGATGTTAAAAATATACTACCCAGACTAAAAGTTCGGCAAATATCTTTGTAAAATAGATATATTGATGGTGCTGCAGCTTAGCCATACAGTACTGTAAAATGCATTACTGATTTGTTCTTCCTTTTTTATAACATTTAAAAATTCTGATCTAAGACTTTTTAATATCAGAAAGGTGGTTTTTAAAACAGTACAGCAACTGTCATGACAAAAGGCTTGTTGTTGGGGCACAGAAGTGTTCTAACACAGCCCTATGTAAGAATAGTTTTTGGTTCAGTTTTACAAGCTTCTTAAACAGACATAGGCCCAATTTCAAGTCATTAAGATGCAAAGTCAAATTTATTTTAAGTCAAAAACATGCAGAATATTTATGCGTGGAACTAAGCACACAATGTAACATTCTCTAGTGTAACTTTTAAAAGTAGCACCAAAACAAAACAACTGGTTTGTTTAGCTATCATTATCTCTGCTATTTGGGAACATTAAAGTTTCTCGTGTAGCTACAGCGAAGAAGAAAAGATGGACTGAACCACAATTTTATGTCACCATACAGATTTTTCAACAGCAATGAGCTATTTAGCTTGCTACCCTGGTGAAATCCAGCCCACTGTTCCATGCTTTGCTTCATACAGTGGTTCTGGACTCTTGGCTATTGAGAAACAATTGTTTGTTAGAAGCATCGACTTTGTTGAAGTTCTAAATTTTACCCAATCGCTAACGTTTGACTGTGACGTATGTAATGTTCTAGTTCAATGTTGTGCAGCTTCCGCACAGTGCATGTGGAAATTGCACGCACTGTAAACAACCATCCTCCTCTCACAGCACATGGGATGCATCAACCCACTGGTGCTGTTCTTACGATTACCTCTGAACAGAGGATTTTCTGATAGCAATGCTTTCATGGTGTATTCAGACATCTTGTACACTTGAATGTCCTGACATCATAACATCTCCAAAGGGATTTTAACCCTTTGTGTTCTCAGTTTTATTAAAAAAAACTCCTAATCAACAACACTGATACTGATATCAGTCAGTATTGAACCGCTTAACTATTGCAGAATCCATCCATCCATCCATCCTTGCGATGTCACTGAAGGCTGTTCACTCACTAAGAGGCATGCACTCTGGACAAATCACCAGTCCATCACATTGGAGCAGTTTAATTTTTGAAAAAGAAAAATCTGTTTATTTTTACATTTTATAATAAAGGTGATCGTTATAATTTAAGAAATCTGACGCCACCCATTATGCATATCTTTATTAGCCTTGTATTAAACTTTTACAGTGTGACAAGTGCACTTTAAATCACTTACACTGTGCAAATGGCAGAGCAGTTTTCTTTGAAAATGTTTTTCCCATTGCTAGAAATAAATACATCACTGGCAGCAGGTAGAAAAAAAAAAATCATTATTTTTGATTTGAATTTACCTTGCCTGTAGGTACGAGGCTATTGACGTCCCAGCAGTACTTGCACAACAGGCCAAAATAGAAACATGTAAACCCTCAGCTGTGGTGGGACTTCATGATGGCATTTTCATGTAGTTTGATCATACACTCCGCTCTCCCAGAAAGCCCCTCACATGTTTCGTGGCATAAGTGCTCATATCTAATACCCTCGGAGGATGTTTTGGTCTGTCTCTATGAGTCTAATTTACGGATATCTGCATGAATTGAGAGGGCCTGGGGCCAACCATCTCATGTCTTTTTAGGGGAGGGGGGCGGGATGTTGCGTTAGTGGGCCCTTTCGGGACAGGAGCGGCATTTCAGATAAGATCGGCGGCGGGAAGTGGTGAGCCAGGCCGTTTGTTCTTGCTGGCCATCTCTCATGTTGCACCACTGATTGGTAGGAAAGCTAAAATTGCTTTCACCGGGGCTCACTCCAGCAGTAGGCAATGATAACTAACAATGCCCCCGGGACCTAGTTAAAGCTGCATCACACGCGCTGGAAAACCACTTTAATGTGGCAGCATTAGGAAGCTGTCAGTTGGGTTGGGGGGGGACAGACTCCAATTCATTGTGGATTTTGAAAACATTTGTTATCCTCACTGCAAAAAAAAAAAAAAAAAAAAAAAATGCATCTAATCAAGCAGGCATTTTTTTTAATTGCAGTCCGCACAGCTTACCATGGAGGAGAACGGGTTCAAAGATCAGAAAAGTGAGAAAATAGCTTTTCTCTCAAATCCTCTGCGTCACTCAGCTGTTGGGGTTGTCAAGCTCTTCTCAGACAGAAACATAGTGGTTTGCTGGAATATCGTTTTTTGTTTGTTTTATTTTAGCCTCAATGGAGATTCAGTTTACCTTATTTATTATGATCATCATATTATTGAATGACCTATGCAGTATAAGTTGCGGCTTTTGTACTTTGAAGCTTTTGTTAGTAAAACTGTAAAATGCTCATTTTCATTAAAGTACAGAATTACAGGCAGTGAGATCTACCATATAATATTTTATGTTTCTATTGGTAAGCAAATTATTAAGAGGCTGTTGTTTTATTTTAATGAAAGGGCACCTTGATTACTGTTTTGTTTATTATGAAATATGCATATTTCTTAAACTGACTTTAAAATTTCTCCTTGGCTTATTGCCCTCCTGTACAGTAGGTTACTGGGGAGCCGTGTTGCTTGAAAATTAAAATACTTGCATGCCACTTAATTAAGTATAATATATAAGTAACAGATCAACCAGATAAATGACAGCAAATGTATCTATGCATCTAGATGGATTGATAAGAACTAGCTGAACGTCAAAGCAACATTTACAAGGTGGAAGAAAGGGGATTTAAATGACTTTGACTTTGGCTGGTCTGAGTATTTCCGAAACTGTCGATACTGGATTGTGACTCATGACCATCTCAGGTTTTTAGAGAACGGTCAGAAAAGGAGAAAATACCCAGTAAATGGCAGTTGAGTGGAAAATGTCTTGTTAAAGGTCGGAGGAAAATGTGCAGACTGGTCTGAGGTGATAGCAAGACAACGGTAGCTCAACAAACTACTCGTTACAAACAAGTTATGCAGAAAGCCAATCTGAACCCACAACACATCAGACCTCGAAGCCATGAGCTGCAGTAATAGAAGACCACAGCAGGTGCTATTCCTGTCAGATGAAGAGAGAAAACTGATACCACAATTTCCAAAGGTATTCCGAGGATACACTTAGAACTTAACATACAACAAGGTATAAAGTTACCACAGTGCAACTATGGCCCAACAACGTCTTTGGGACCTTTGGACTGAGAAGTAGTTTGTAGGATAAGCTCAGCAGATCGTAGTTCCACCAGGCTGCTGCCGCTAGTCTGGAAGAGTTTCTGCCTCACGTTGACCTTCTGTGAGGCAGAAGGTCAATGTGGAAACTGTAGCTCCAAGAAGGAGCTTTGTGTAAATAAGCAGCGGTTTGTGGGAGCAAACGTCCTCGAATGGCTGCCACAGGAGATTCAGGGATTCCTCCAATGTGTATGAAAGAATCAAAACTCCAGATATGCTTTTCATAAGGGAGTAACATTACAACATGATGTAAAGCTTAAAAAAGTGGTTTTTACTCAGCATCGCCCATTAATAGCTCGCTAACCTCTAAAGTTAATTTAATAGCTTATCCTTGATTTCACAAAGTGTGAAATCAATGACTGTCAATATAATACAGCTGGTATGACTTTGTTTTTGAGATTTCAAGTTACTTTTGAATATTTAAAACTGTGGCTTGCTTGAAATGTTTTCTCTTTTCTACTCTTTGCTTTGTTTGCTTCCCCATATTTTTGTCTCAGTGTTGATGAGTTGTGAGAAAGATGCTTTCATCACTCAGTCCTGCCTCTGCTCCTTTCAGTTTGTACATCTGCTGTTCATCAACTCATCCTTGTAATACATCTTTCTAGTTCACCAGTCATTCTTGTTAGAGTGGTAGTTTCTCTTACGTCCAATAGGTAAAGGCACCAAAGTTTATGTCTCTCATTTTATTTTTTTTATTTTTTCCCATAAACCGATTCAGTTCTGCTGGACCCACTTTCTCACTGATACTTAAGCCATTCCAGCTTCAACTTGTTTGATCGTCCTTTGCTCTTTGTACCTGCTGCCACATCTGCAAAATGACATTAGGCTCAACTTCAGAGCAGTTTCACAGCCAGCTCAGAAGTTGATTTTGGCTCACATTTACAGATGGTACACAAGTGACATGACATCTACATTTTAATTGGGGTGTTTTAAATTTTGGAGGGTTAGGCCAGTATCTTGCAAACTGGATTCAGTAAAATATATAGCTAAAACATCACATCATCGTCATATTGACCGTAATTCTGTAACGGCACATCGTTTGAGTGTGTAGCCAATGTGTCACAATCCTTTACAATATTGACTGTTTGTAATAATGAATTTGTTTTCAGTTCTGTTGCTGTATGCATTTGGAGTTATGGTATTTTGACTGCTCCACTCTCCCACTCTTCTCCTGTTTCCTACTGCTCATTCAGACATCCATCCAAAGTTTTCCTATTTCTCTCTAATATTTTGTTGTGTTTACAATGCAATAAGAATGTTTAATTGTATTAAACTTATATCTACCGATCAAGACAGGACTAAAAATATTATGTACAAAAAACAATTCAGATCTGCAAAATACATTTGAACTAATACTGACACTTATGAGAATGCTAAATTCGGGAGAAACAATGGGGTGGTGTCATATTAGCTAATAAGGCATTTGTGTTTGTAGTCAGATAACTATGAAGCTAATGAACCAATCTAATTATAGGAGCATAAAAAATGCATTGATGAACAGAAAATATTTGTATAAACCGTATTTTTGCATAATTTTTTTTTTTTTCAGGATCCATAAACCAGGAAGCTCTTTTGTGATTTATCTCCAGAAACATGTATCTGCATATTAATAAGCAATATCTGTAAACAAGGGACACAAACTTTGATGTCAGAAGCATTCTGGATTCTGTTTGAAGTTCATTTGTCATCTGAGTAACAATGAGCCACTGCAGGCTCAGGCTGCAGGGATGTACTGGTGAGAAATGTACTCATACCTATCATGGCCATGAGTGATATACCTTTGGAGACTTCTAGGTATACATTTAAACTAGCCTTTTTTCGAAGTTTATTAATTATTATAACAATAATTATAACACATAGTCCAGGTTTTTTCACACAGAAATCAGCAGAGACATGATGTACACTTTCCAGCACAATCAAAAAAATGTGCAATAGTTGCATGGACTTTGTTGTTTTTTTCTTAGAATTTTCTAGATTAGTTTAATAATTTTTCTTTCACCCTTGGAGAGTTTAGTGAGCCTTATGGTTGAAACTTGGCTATAATCGGACATCCCAAAAAGACAATAATCATAAATCGCTTTTGAACAAGTTTAAGCTGGACAAACTTCAACCCTTTGGAAAGCCCTTACCTCAACTATGCCATTCAAACATACATTGTAAACTAAAGTAAACACAGAGGTCTAAACATGATAATGCTTTTCAGTGGATCTGATGGCAAGAGCATGAGTTTACTGAAGCAACTTTCTGCATGTTCCATTTTAAAGTGGTCCTTTGGGAAAATTGGTCAATTTTATCACAGAAGTACTGAATAACAACACTACTTCTTTCCAATACTGTACATATGTGTTCCCCTGTATCTATGTTAAATTCCCCACCAAAAACAACTTGGATATTAATGTCTCAGTTACTGCTTTTACCAACTACATTTTTTTCATTTCATCGAGTCTGGCATGTGAATCAAAATGTGTTCATCAACAGGTTTGTGGTTGACGCAGCAAAAAGATGTGGCTTTCGATTAATTATACATAGCTTACACAATTCGGTGTTGGCCTATATTTTCGAACATCACAACATGCAACCCCTTAGTTTAAAATAAAAGCATGTTTAAGTTAATGCACTTTTTAAAATGACAGCTACTGGTAAGGCCCATCTCCTAAATATTCTAAATTAAAAACAACATACAATCTATATAAAGTCTCAGCCATACACATGCTCCATACTGACAAAACATTGCTCACTCAACAAGACTCTGTTTGCTTAATGCCTTCTGTTCCATTTGCCAAAGCTCTCAGAGTGTCCAAGAGGTGTTCTTATCCATTTAATACATGCTCACAGTGTATCCTGTCAAATATAGATTTGAATCAATAGCACTCTAGAGTGGCTCGTTAAACTTAAATCAGCTTGGAAGTGGTGCATGCCTGCCTCACAGCTGCTGTCATTAACCACTGCCTCGCAGATTATTGGACAAACGTCCTTGTGTGAGCAGCTTCACCAGTTTACCTCAGGACTGTGGGCTGAAACTTTGATGGGTGATGAGCCAGCAGCGAGGTGCTTGCATATACCCAAACTTGAATCTTAAAGTAAACACAACACCCAATGCTGCTAATGCGAAAAGTGATTTACATTTACAAATTTAAGAGTAGCTTTCACATCATATTTGCATGTTAGAAACTTTGTGTTTCTTTATTCATTGATATTGTTAATTTCTGACCAGGTTTTCCCAGATCGACACCTCAACACTACAAGACCTTCCTGCTACCTTCTGGAGTTTGAGGCAAGCCACACAATTAAAAAGCCAAATTTGTGCCACATGCTCGCAGCCAAGTTATCAAACTTAAATGCAAACCATTTCAAATAATGTATTTAGACATAAGTTAGTTGTAAATGTTGTTCAACTGAAATCTAATATGACCTAAATGCCACTTTGAGGAAGGTTATACAAACACATTACAGATTGTCATAAACATGGAATGCAAGTTTCTCCAATTTATCTTAATTCGACTGGCTCTAATGGGATCCAAGACAAAGATCTGAATCACATCGTATTCAGAACAAAATCTAATTCTTGAGTAGGATTTGTTGCAGGAACGTTTCAGTAAACATTTGGCTCTGGGTCAATCTATGTGAAAATATCTACTCAAATTCCGTATGCATTTTGATTTCACCTTCTCTATGTACAAAATTTGACATGTAAAACTATTTTTCTCATAGTTAAGCAACTTTATGAATTGTGGAAACAAATTATCATGAATGTCCTTAAATTTAATGAGTCATTTAATTTTAAATGTGCATTGTTATCTGAACAATATGTACTAGATTCTATTTTAATTTACTTTGGTATTGATGTACATTAAACCCAATGGAGTCATTTAAAATGGCAGCTTATGACTCCAAAATAATAGATAATATTCACTATAACCACAACTTAACATGGATACTAATTAACATATTGTAAAAGTCGAGTATGAAACAATTAAAACAGCAAAGATAGGAAATGGATAAGGATGAAATGACCAACAGCCCACCATTTTCATGTTGCTTTGCATATCAGTATAATTAGAGAGATAAACACATTTCAGTCAAAAACTGTTTGTACTCTTTGCTGATTTAAATATAACAATAGTTCTTTCAACTTTCTTTCTAATAGTAAATGAGAGAAGTAATTTCAGAAGATACAACAATGTGAAAGGAGCATCACTCATCCATCCATTGATGGATGAAGAGGGGTTGTTTTCTGAGAGGTGTACATCCTGGACTGGACAGATCACCAGTCCATCCCACAAAAGCATCATGACTTTTGAATAAAAAATGTCTAATCTTTTATGAAAAAGGTTGATGGTGAAGACTAACCATTTTCATAATCAATGGACTCATTTATGTCCAGCTTTTTTCATATTTTCTCATGTATTTATAGAGTTAATCTCAGCTCATGAGCCTACTTGCCATCTGTCTAATCTTCAGCTTTCTCCATAGATTTTGTACTAGATTCAACTTGGGACTCTGGCCAGGACTCCAAAATGCTAGCATAATTTTCAGTCATAAGGAACATGCTAAATCTAAATAAAACAGAGGTATGAATCATTTTGTTCTTGGATGTAGATCTATGCTAATTGAAATGTCCAAAACGGATTGTTTTAACTGAACGTCCTTCTTTGCATCTATATTTCCTTTCTTCATTTGACTTTTGGGTGGATTCAATCCTAACGGAAAATAATTTTCTTCGTTTACTTTACTGCTTTTAGATGCATGAATAAATAAAGAGACATCACTGGGTGTAAGTGATTTATCTACTTTCTGGTTTCAGTTTAGGCAGCCACACAGCTCCACCTTGTAGGAAAGGGTTAACTCCGACAGCAACAATAATGAGAGCGCAGTGAGACGTGTGAAGTAATTAGTCAGTCTCCTATCCAATATTTACCCAGTTAATTATTTGTGAGTATTACTCTTGTCTTCCCTTCAGATGGCTGCCTGTGTTGTTTTTTCCACACCATTTGTCACTGTCCACCTCTTGTGGGTTCTCATCCCCGGTTCCTGACGTCTTTTTTCTCCTTTTCTCCTTTTCCTGCTTTGGTAGTATTATGGTTAACCTCTCCCAGTGCAGAGGTAAGACTGCTGTCCCTTGTAGTGTGAGGTCAGCTGTGATTATTTATTCATCTGTCTATTTGTCTAATGTTGGTAGCAAGATGTGAAAATGGTTGCTAACCTTCTGGAGTGATGCACAGCTTTAAAAGGTCAGAGTAAGGACAGAAGGACTCAAAATCAAGTGTGAATAAGGGGCCTTTTAGGCAAAGGATAAGTTAAATATCACACTGCAAAATTAACCCTTCCTCAACACTTAACCATGGATGGTTTGGATGACGTTGTGGAAAATATCATAGACAGATGACCTCAAAACAACACCTATGAAAGCGGTGGGGTTGTGAGTGGGTGGCAAACCGTCCTTTAAAATGCAGAGCTGTCCCACATTTGACACGTAGAGGTGTTCCACATCAAGTTTTTCTTTTTTACCCCCCAATTTTTAGTGTTTCTGTCAGTTGTTATAAAGATGCTGCACATATCAAACATGACTTAAAACATGACTTTGTAAATTGGGCCTCTGTATCTGTAAGAAGACACTCCGCCTTGAGTACGTCTCCATTAAACCTATAACATCGATCTCAAGAGTTTCACTGAGAAATCTGACAAGCTCAGCAGACTTGCAATTCCATCAGATGTTTGCTAGTTGCTGCTGCTGCTGCTAGTTTGGAGGAGCTGAGTGGAGAGAGCGGCGGGGGAGGGATGTTATGTGAGACGGACATTTGAGTGGAGATTCAAGTTCCAAGGAGGAGCTTTGTGGAAATAGGCGGTGCTGTGTCAGCTTTTAGGCACTGCAGAATGACTGCCACAGGAGATTCAAGGATTCCTCAAATATCCTTGAAAGAATCAAAGCAACACTCCAGATGGTTTTTTTTTTTTTTGATTAGGGAACAATATAACAGCATGATATAAAACTCAGCAAAGTCAACTTTAAAAGATACCCCCCATTTAAAAAAATAAGACAGATATACATGTCTGCAACAAAACAGCTCTGAGAAACCTTTTACGAATAACTCCTGAATAAACATTATCTAAGCTAGATGAGCTAGAGTCAAGGTGTAAATCTGTTTGAAAAGGAGGGTGTCCAGGTAAATTCTGCCAGAATAAAACAAATTCAAGCTCTGGGGCCTCAAGGAAATGCAACTAAAAACAAATTGCCAATAAAAAGCAGCCTGGCCTACCCACATGCATCACTGTTTACTCTATTCTTGGACTTAACAGAGATGCACAGGAGTTATGTAAATTTTCAGGTATAACTCCATGCAAGGACAAAAACAATACGGTATTCATAAATATGTCGCTCCATTCCTTTAAATTTCCAGAAACATAACTCGCCATCAGCTGCGATGAGTGACACAAAAGGAGCATAGCTGACAGAAATGTGTCATAACTGTCATTATTTAATTAATGTTTCACATATGAAGGAAATACGTCTTCAGCCAGTGCAAAAAGGGGGGGAGAGAGGGATCAAACGAAAGGGAAGGTGGGCCCAGTTGGTTGAAAGGAAGACAAAACAGTAATTATTTCATTATGGAATGGCATGACAGCAGTAATATTAAAGCTGTGCTGTGTGCAGTGTGCTTATCTGTGGAACAAATGAGCTCTCCCAGAGGAGAGCAGACTGCAACACTGAGCCTGAGGTTGGGTTGCATTGCTGTCTTTCTCTCCTTCTCAGACATAGTTCCTTTCTCCTCTCTCAGCCACCTTTTTAATATTCTCATTCATAGCACATGCAATTATTTTAAAAATAAATTTAGCGCAGATAAAAAAAAAAAAAAAAAAAAAAAAATTGGGCCTCTTGGGTGACGCAAATGACTTCCTTGTTTTTATTAGAAGACAAGGTGTTTATTACGAGCCTTGTTGGCTTATTGCATGAGGTTTCTGAGTTTGAGTAATTGTCCAATTAGGTGTAATTTCAGCATTGGTGCTAACCCAGGCGATTGTGCTGTAAGAGGAAGACTACCACCGGGACACACATTAATGAATCCCACTGAGACCTGTCTACCTTTAAGAAAGAGAGAGAGTGTCTGCTTCTGTTTCGCCTTCCCAAATCTTTTTAACGAGGCATTATAACTGGGATTTACAATTGAGACAAGGCACCACTTCTCCCTCCCCCACTTCATTTTTCGTTATTCTTCACCGTCTGTGCACTGGGTTACAAAAATAATTTATCATTCATGTTATTTCAGTTCTCTGAGCAATTGCCTCTTATTCAGACAGAAAGGTTACCTTAATTGTTATGTAGCTCAGCTATTTATGCCCTGGCATAAAAATGCATGTTTGCTGCTTCATGGAAAGGTCACTCATTACAACCCAAATAAGTTTTTCTTTGTCAGAGTTTTCTGGCTACTTTATACTGTTAGATGGTGCAAGGTTTTTCAAAAAAAAAAAAGAAAAAGAAAGAAAAAAAGGAAAGGAAAAAGCTCCAGAGGCCTACAAATATGCCCTCTATCTGATGTGAAGAACTTGCTCTCTCTTTGGCCCAGTTCCAGCCTCCCTTCATTTGAGTACTCACCAAAACTTTCACAGACTGGATTTACGTCACTGCTTTAATTCCTGAAAGTGCTCCAAGTCACACTAGTATGCTGGCATTTTACATCACCACACAAAAATACACTAACTTATCGTTTTCATATGGTTATTACAGGTGTGTACAAGAGAGAGACACGTATTTGCTTGCCATAAGATAGAAGGGTGATACTTTGTTTTTAATCAGTTTTTAGTTTATGACTCATTTGTTGTATTTTTTCTTTCATATTTTGTAAAATATGTTGAAATATTACTTCATGTTTCATTTTGCTAGTGACAAGTTGTTTGCCCTTTGCTAATTGCTTCTTCCCAGAGTTAATATGGTTATTATAGTCAGGGAAGGGTCAGAACAAAAAAGTCTGTCAAAATATAATTTGTTCCTCAGATGAGAATATATATATATATATTTTTTTTTTCATTTTACTAAAATTACATTGCAGTGCCAAGGTCTTTATTGACTAAGTAATAAGTCTTTAATTGTGGTGACTGGCATGCTATTCCTATCACACTGAATTTTTTATATCAGTGGATATTGATGCACTCAAATTACTATTTGTGTCCATATTTAATGTTTCCTCATCCAGGCAGTACCCAGCCTCTTGCCCGTTGACCGCTGGAGATAGGCACCAGCATCCCCGGCAATCCAACTAGAAATAAGCATGTTGGATAATGGATGGATGGAAACAGTTGGTGATCCAGGAGCATAATTGCCTAGTTAGTTTGTATATCTTTTTTTTTCCTTTAATGCATGTAATCAGCATTCCAAAACTCAATGTCGTATTTAATCAAATCGCTTTGTCTGATATTAAAATATGTTTGCTGATCTGAAACAGTGACAAATAAAACAAAAAGAATATTTTGCAAGGGGGAAAATACTTTTTTCACAGCCCACTGTCAAACTAAAAGAGACACAATGGGATGAAAAAACAAGTGATCTGTTAAAATGTAAATTAGTATCCTCACACCCTCAACACATTTAATACTGTCTGTCCTAAAGAAGCATCACACCCTTCACCCAAGTACATAGCTCCTCAAAGCAAACAGAAGCCAATCGTAAGGAACAGACATACTTAATATATATTGATGAAGATGGCATTTTAGAAGATATGTTCATTTTTTAAGCGCAAGGAAATTTATTTTTTATCTTCCCATACGTAGAAAGATTAGGCAACGTCTAAAATCTGAACACATCTGTTTCTCTGTTCAAAGGCTGAAAAAAGTTTTCATACCAGCACTGAATGCAACAACAAAGCGATAATGTGTGGATTTTCTTTTATCCGGGGTAAATGTGCTGTAGCAAATTCCTTGTTCTGGTCACTGAGCACTTTTACAGCTGAACAAATGAGTGTGTGCGTTTCAGAGAAGCTTTGAGAAAACTTCTCTTTACCAATTCTTCTCTTTAGTTTCAGACCACGTGTAATCAGTTCAAAACTCTAGCCAGCCATTCCTACCCTGAATTTGACAAAAATGCTAAACAATATAAGAGCATATCCTGTGACAGACTTTGAAGAATGCTTATCAGGACAGTGAGCCAGAGCCTCAAGGTTTTGGGAGCCCAAAACTGATTTTATTTATTTGTTTTTTATTGAATGGGTTTCCATATAGCTAGTTAAGCTCAAAATTATTCATACCCAGGTCAAATTTTGACCTAAAATAATGTGAAAAGTGAAAAATGTGACAAGAAAAGCTGAGAAAGTCTGACAGTGGTACATTGAGAAATGGTAAAGTTATCTAATGGACTTAAGAAGAACTGGAATTAACTGACTGATAAGTGCTCTGACATCATTAGTTCAAAGGACTGCCGTTTACGGACAAATAATAGCTGTTGGATTGGCCTGGGAAAAAAAAAAAAAAGAAACTCAACACTGAACCTAATGCAGAGAAGTAAAAGAAATAGGTAAGTGGCTCCATTCACACTGACTCCACACTCTGGCACTGTGTCATTACATCTGTATGGTCTCAATATTCCAGCAGTGTGGAGGTGAACGAGAACTATACAAGATGTACTCTCAGTCTGGGAGACTCTTCATTAACTCAGAAATTGGTGCAGCAGACGTGGCCTCCACAGCCACCACCTGACCAAAAGGCTTTTAGTGTGCACCGCCACAGAATGGACATCATGCAGGCCCACTTGCTTCTAACCAGCAGGGAGATAAATCACTAAGCTGCTCATATGAATGCCAACAGCATCGGAAGAAATGTGCCTGAAGCTCACATCTAGCTTGGGTTCACATCGAGGTTGCATTACACCCACCCACCCAGCAACAGCACCCTCTCCTTCCCTGCTTCATCCCTTCTCACATTAGAGCCTCTCACAGTCTCACCACAACCACTGACACCACCAGCAGCACATCACATCCTCGCAGCAGCAACCCACTGCTCATCTTCGCACTAAACCTTGTCCTTCTTTCAGGCTTATGTCTCGACACCCCCTCAAAAATAAGCCATTTAAAAAAAAAAGAAAAAAGAAAAAAGAAAAGAAGGAGGCTCATGAGCAGCTGGAGCCGCCATGCTGTATAACCGCAGCCGTCACAGGCTCCTTCTCTGATGCGGCCTGACGTCTCAAAAGGCTGTGGGATTCAAAACAAAATCAGGTTTCCTCATCCAACGACAAACTGAGCAATTGGGGAAGCGCTTTCGCTAAGAGTCTTTGTGACATGATGATTGGAAGACAGGCTCAAATTCCCTATGAATATGGATGCAACTGTTTATGCCTCTGGGAGAGAAAAAAAAATCAAGCACATACTTGACAAATATTTGTTAAAAAATAAATCATGGAATGCTTTTGGCAAGGTAGGCTATATATCAGTTTTGTAAGGGTAGATTATTTCTTTCCAATGTGTGGGATTGGCCTGTCAGTTCATACTATCTTAAAAAGGATTATCTGATGCACCTAGGTCTGATTTCAATTTGAATAGGTGTGAATTTATTTTGCACTGCTCAATATCACATACAAATAAGTCTGCTATAATCCAATTCCACCCCCACCAGGAAAGAAAAGGATGAAATAAGAATCTCATTATGCTTTCCTGCTTTATGTTAGCTTGTTTTCTCGCAAACAAGCTTTTGAATTTAATATCTGTGTATTTACTCACAGCTCCTGAAAAGCAGGTGAACGACAGGTGATGGTTTTTTTTTTTTCCCCCGTCTAATTTCATAAGATTCGGGGACAGAGACTCCTCTCAGAGTATTAATTCATTTTGAAATACCTGCGCCCCATGTCTTATTTACTGCCCCTGTGAAACTGAATTAACAGTGATTGAATGTGGTGCTATGAAATTAGATTGCATTGTGTGTCTCTGGCTAATAACTCCAGATGGAATATCTCCTCAGTCTGCTTGACATCGTGCACCCCGGGAGAAATATGTGAGCAGAGTGGGAAAGTTAAGGTTGCTTAGGTTCAGTTGGAGACCTAAGAAGCACGATGAATCAAGCTTTAGTAAACCTTGAGAGCGGTGAGGACCTGTGTAATTTGCTAGGAGAAGTGTTCTCCGAGGAGGTGCCTCTGGCCTGAGGAGTGGGCCCTGCCCTCTTCAGTGAGGACGGCGTGATGTGATGATAAGATGAGATGTCCTGTTTAAGAGCCTGATTAATGGCGGAGTATGAGATGGCCTCCGAGCACAGACGCTGTTTGCTTTTGCTGAAGCACACTCTTGCTCAGGCAGAGGAGGAGCACCCAGGGCGCTCCACTACATCTGTGTCCAAACCTCAAATTACCAACACCACTGTCAACACACCTTATCTTTACTTAAGGCATAATGGCAAAGATCACAATCAATTCTCACAGGTCTACTGGAGCAGGCCCCTTCATTATGTTTAAAAACCATTCACACTGATTGATCTGCGATGAGTGCATGGTATTGATAAATAATTAAAAAGCTCTCAGTTTAATTTGGGGGTAAGTAGAGGATGGAGAGTGTGCTGTGGGGGTCGGGCTGGGGTTGCGTTAGGCCAGTGGGCTCTTATTTGGTGTAATGAAGCCTGCCCCCCCGCCGCTAGACGCCCAGCCTCAGCTCCCTGTCTGCCTCCGTGCGATGTCCCAGCGGACGCACAACCAGATGGATTTGTCTGCCATATTCGCAGCAATCAATGCAATCCGGCTTGAAAGAAAATCAATAAGATGTGTCCACTTATGCCTCAAAGTCTAGGAGAAGATTCTTTGCTAGGGCAAACCTGAAAAAAAAAAGTACTTTTTGAAAGGTTGTACATTTTTTCCCAAGAAGTTTTTTTTTTTTTTTTTTTTTGGAAACCCCTCCTTTTAAATTTGGGGGTTTTTTCCCAATTAGGAAAAACAAAGAAAGGGGGGGTT
>NW_015113662.1:173380-183054 GCF_001443285.1 Poecilia latipinna | reverse complement strand
TTAAAGGTTTTATATTTTTTCCCAAAAATTTTTTTTTTTTTTTTTTTTTTTGGATACACCCTACTTGAAAGTTGACGTGATCTATCCAATTAGGACAATACAGAGAAGGTGAGGTTTGGCGATACAGAACAAATTGTTTTCTTTGGGAAAAAAACTGTCATGTTGTTGTTTAATCCCTGAAAGCAGAATCGATATTTAGAGTCATTTCAGAAGTGATTTTTACGAAAGCGCAGAGCATAAGGCAATATAGTTATATCACATTAGCATATCATCACCTTCCTAAATGAATGACCTAAGTCATTGTTCTAACAATATGGGTTTCATCTTTGTACATTATATTGTCATGTTACTGCAATATAATAAGTATACTGTAGTAACATGAGAATTTTTTAAATATAAAGTGATAGATTTGGATATTAGAATATCCAAATTTCAAAAATGAAAAATACATTGTTATAACATAACTCGTTATAACATAACTCTATGTTGTACAAACATAAAAAGTATTAAGATCAAACAAATCAAAAGTTTTAACATTATTATGTAATATAGCTTTCTCTTTGGCTTCAGGGTCAGTTCTATTCATCTGTAGATTTTTGTAGTCTTTGATTTATAAGATTGTTTTTATTTATTTTTTTTAATCGGATGTTAAAAACAGCTTAACTTAAACAGAAGCAACGTTTTACTAAATCATCGGCCTCACAAAGGGCAAAGGAGGCTGAAACAAAATGAGTTCTTTCATTTGAGATAAACACCTGGCAAGCAGGAATGGTAAAATAAGGGTACAATGACATTTGGGTAAGAAGTTCAAATGGATTTTAACTCTAAAATGCATTAACATTGGGAATATACTCTTATGGTGTTGGGGTAGGCAATAGGCTAAATCAAAATATAGCAGTCTATTATCATGCAGCACATATCTTTGATGCTTGACTCTTTTGGAGTGGTCAAAGTGTCACAGCTATTCTCAGTTGATGAAGGGCCAATCTATGCTTTATGACTGCAGATCTTGCTTGAAAAATGTGAGCATTTTGTCAGTTACATAGAGAATAAACACTATAATATTAGTGCATGTGGTATGGGTTCAGATATCGCTGAACAGGTTTGCAACATGTCATAAGTTTGTCAATGCTAACCAGTTGTATTTTTTGTTGGCCAATCAAGCACAGTAACACAACGGTCACTGAACCAGCATCTGGTACCTTTGGATGTATTGGCAGGTGCCAAGTTCAGCTAGAAAATGAAATCAGCATCTCCATACAGGCTTGTAAGCAGAATAAAGCATAAAAGGCTCTAGAGTTTCCTGGTGGACGGCTGCCTTGACTGTGGACGTCAGAGAACACAGTGGGCCAACACTAGCAGATGACATGGCATCCAAACCCATCCAAACCATTACTAGCTGCGTCTCTATTAACCATAAAATTGTGCTTAATGGAAACACGGCAAGCTCGAAAAAACAAGATAGAAGCTCAGTATTTCTGGTCTTTGCGGAAGGCCAGCAAGAATTATTACCACGACAAGAATTAGCACCATTATTACCATTTGGAGACTTTGGAACAACCTCAAAGTTACAGGCAGAGCTACAATGGAGTGGTTTCTATCAAACCATATTAAAATGTTAAGACTCACATGGTAGAAAGTCAATCCTAACTCCAATTGAGAAGCTTTGGAAAGAATCACTGAGGCTTACTGAGGTTCTCCTACTGTATGACTGACTTTGCTCTGTTGTGGATGTGCATTTAGATGTGCAAAGTTGGCAGGGCTATGCACTACAGCCAAAAGGCAGTAGCTTTGAATGCAGCAAATAGTGGTTCTATAAAGTACTGGATCATGAATTTTGAATAAAAATGTGACTGAAGCTTTTTGTTTAAAAGCATGTGTAAATTTCCCTCTACTAAATATTTTTCTTCTGCTTTTTGTTACTCTAATATGTACGCTCAAATTGACATGAATTAACTTTTGTAGTTTGATTTTAATGCTGTATACTGGCTAGGATGCCGGGCTGTAGTTGTGATGAAACATACAGCTGAACCATGTGAGATAAAATGATGTAGGAATTTTCCCTTTATCTTTAGGTTTCCAAAGATATATATATATATAAAGGTATGAAATCACATTTTCCTTCCTTTCCACATGTCTGCTTAGCAGTACATGTGATCACTGACAAGTAAATTAATAAAAAACAAGAGGATGATTCTTTTTTATTTTCATAATTTCAAGGGCAGGTGTAGACCTGCTTTGGTGCTCAAAGTTATTGAAATGTTCATTAGGTATTAATTTATCGCAGCCAGTAAGGAAGTAGTCCTTCAGACGTTGTATATTTCAGGTGGTAAATGCAAAGCTATCAGAATGTGTTGGGCCTTTTTCAAGGGAGGGCTGAAACTGAAAAGCTGGCCAGGAGAAACTGTTCATCAGCCCATGGGGGATTTTAATGTTCAACCCTCCAGCCCCCTCTCCCACCATTGCCACCCGGCTAAACCAGTTAACACTGCAGGCTAGAGGTCATGGCTCACTGACCCTGTAGCAGACAGCTCCTGGAGGTGTGATATGAGGCCTCCGGTGGTGTCTGCTGAATATCACTACATGGCAGCCATGGACTCACACCTGAACAGAGGAGCATGATGACTGTAAATCTGAAACAAAGCAAGGTCAACACTACAACAGGCAGACTGGACACACAAAAGCCACACGGCTAAACTGGATAAGCAAACACACTCTGTGTCTAAGACACACTGGGGGAAAAAAAAAAAAAGATGAAGAATTAATAGTATTATGCTGTGTCACAGTTTTTAGAGCTGATTTCTGTCTAATTGATGACTCTGCAGCACATCAATCCATTATGCATAATTTAACATGGATCAAATCCCATATTAACATAATCACCCATTGGATATTCTGCGTCGTGTGACATGCAGTTGTGAGGAGCAGATCTCCAGTTTGAGAAGGAGTGACAGGGGAAACACACCCTTGGATGAGTCTGCAAACACGTCCACACTTTCCTTGATACCCAAATCAACCCCCCCACCACACTGAAGCACACACACATCGACGCTCAAACAGCGCTTGCTGGGACAGGAGGATGTTAAGATGTCAGATCCTTATTCGCTCTGAGCGAATTGTGGGAGTCCAGTCTGAGAATTTTGTGTTTATGCAGAGCCACATTTGAATAAACAGCCACACACACACTTGGGCTGAAAAGCTCGAAAAGTGAGGGGTGTAGAGCTGCCTGCTTAGACGCGACCGTTTGCAATCACTAAGCAGCTTTAGTGTCTCCTACCACAGTCCTGATTTAAAATTCATAAATGCTAATCCTTCATAATTTACAGTTTAAAAAGCAGCCTTGCTCACAGGCCCTGTGGCCACAGCTCTGTCAGAGTAATTATACCAAGGAGCTGGGAATGGACTACTAACAGAGACTTTCAGCAGTCAAGGAAATCCCCCTCACTGGCACCAGACCCAATTACTCCAAATACCTAAACAGATTAGCAAGTCATTTTCCAGTTCAATCTGGACATAGGTGCCAAATCAGTGTTATACTTTAGTCAGGTGGGTAAACAGTATTAAGATCGGGACATGCATGTTTCTCATTAGACGGACCATATGCTCAGTAATTTTATTACCTATTTCATTAAATTTGGTCCCGGCGATTGTCTTTTTACAAGGCAACCAGACTCCTCCTGTTCTTCTGGTGTCACAGGGTGATTTTCTGCCCGCCTCTCCGCTCCATGACATCGCATTGGGTTCATGTATGCGCTTTAGACACGTTTGTGTGTGAACAACATCAATGAGAGGGTGGCTCCATTTGGGGAGGTGCCAGTTTCCTAAACCAAACTCTTTGTCCCCGACAAGGACAAAACACATTAGTTTAGATGTAGATTATCCGTGATTCTTTTATCCAAGGTCACTAATAGAAGGCCATTATCAAATTGGTCTGATTTCAATGTAATGGTTCACGATGACACCACAAAAAGCATTAAAGCTCCTATGAAAGGGCCCCTGTTCTACACGTGAAAGCTCTCAGTGCAAAATTGCTCACCATCTCTTTTTAATGCATAATTTAGAAGCTGTCTCAGATATTGATTCATCTCTCATCCTGGTGTTATGTTGTGAAGGAGGTATGGAAATATACAAGACAAAGTGATGTTTGGTCATTTGCGGGTGCAATGTCCCACATCTCAACAAAAGTGTCTCCATTTCATTTGAGAAGAAAATAATTCTGGTTTCTGTTTTGGACAAAAGCAGAATTAATTCTCGTGTCTATTTTTCTTTTTTCAACAAGAACAACGACCTAACCCAAACTATAACGTTACTGGCAGCAGTTTTTAATATTAGTGTCAGAGGGAAGCATAAGCTATCCTAAAAAAAAAGTACTTGCACCCAAAACAGCCTTCTAATCCTTTTTTTCATGCAAAGTGTGATGCAAACTGATTTAAAAGCTACAGTGGTAAACCGGAGCTCACTAATGATGATGTTTATATTTTATTCACATTTTCTCATTTGCTACTGAGTTAACCTATACTTTTAACCAATTCTCAATACTTTATCTTTTCTAGCTCAAAATTTGCTCAGACATGATCTCTATTTCTTACACAGGTAGACTCTGTTTACAATTTGGTCAAAGCAATGGGTTGCATTTAAATTTTATTTAGGGTTAACACAGTAAAAGGGGTGAAAACAAACACAAGTCTCAATTAAGTTTGTATTTGATGTTTTTTCTTCTGCTTCACAATATGCACTACTTTCGTTTCCCATAAAATCTTGATATAATTCATTGAACTTTATGAGTTGCTCACCCAGGTTGCCGTTCATGCAAGATCCACCGCTGAGAACTGCAATTAGTGAAAATGTAAATCTAGTAATGATAGTTATTTTCTTTTCCTTTTTTGTCAAATGCAGTACATTTTTATGATTATTAGATGGGATCAGTAATTGATAGAGTCTAAAGTGATGCAATTAAAAAGCAGACTATTAAAAGCAAGCATTTATTTAATGCGTTGTTCCAGAAAAAAAAAATCATATTTTTCTTTCACTCATAGTGTTGAGGGCCATATGAGTTTTCAACCTTTTTTTAATACATCTTGGAATAAATAAATAAATAAATAAATAAATAAATAAATAAATAAATAAATAAAAGTTAGCTTCTATCATGTCACAGTGCAAAAGTTTTAAAACACACTAGCCTTTGTTATTTCTTTCTGGATATTTATCCGTCTCGTCACTAGTGCCAAAACTCTGGCTGATGCCTGAGCTCTGCTGAATATCACAGTGACTCTCATCTCTAAGTGAAAGAAATCAGGATTCTATTAGAGCAGATTAGGACCACCAGACTGGACATCATGTCACAAATCCAGAGCTTTGAAAGTTTCTCTGTAACCGTTAGCCGTGAGGACTGACTCATCCATACACGCAGACATCTCTCTCCTTCCTTTTTCTTTTCTTCACTAGTAAATCTGCAAGATGGTTCTCACTGCATATTGATTGGTATGTATTTTTGAATATGTCCCTGCATGTTGATTTAAATGAAATATAATACCAATGACTGGAAAAACTAAACGATTTTCCACACACATCACTGACACAACATAAATAGAATTTGCCATAAGTGTTTTGATGTAAAGTACCTTCAAAATAAACACAGTTTGAATGCAATAAAAAGACAGAATGCAGAATGAAAATCAGAAGCACAAATTGTACATGTTAAACGACATTCATTGGCCATTTTTTCAGGTGTACCTTTTCAATTGCTCTTTCAAAAAATAGCAAAACTGTCACATGAAAGCAGCTCAATGCATTGAAACACGTAGATCTGGTGAAGTTGACTTGCAAGAAGCTCAAATGGAGTATCAGAATTGGGAAAAAGGCGATTTAGGCAAATAACACCAGCCCTGTTTAGTCTGCTTTAAAAACTATTGTTGACCATGTCCATCCCCTTACATGCCAAGAGTATGTTGAACTAAAGACAAATCTTATGCTTATGGATAAAAACCAGGCAATTAACACTGATTCTGATTATGACCACAGATGCTTAGTAAAACTTGGATATTGTCATGATGTAAAAAATGAAAAAAAAAATGTTTAATGAAAACGTAGAACAAAATCTTACAAAATATCTACAAAGAGGCAGGGCAGAATGCAAACAAAAAATCCATCCGGCTAACATGAGGAGGCACGAGGTGTAACTGAAGAAACCAGCAAGGAGTGACTGAGAAAGAGGTGCTTAAGTACTAGGAGGTTGAATGACAAAAACAAAAAACCTGGGCTGATGAGTTAATGGGTTGCAGGTGTGAGGGGAGAGAGCAGTAGGCAGACTAACGATTGTGGTAGAAAGAGGAAGTGACACAGGGGCGAAAGAAAGCACACTAAGAACTAGGAAAAACATTTAACAAACTAGAACATTTCTGAAGAAATTTAAATGGGGCCTGCCAAAGTGTGCCCATCTGATGCTACAAATTAGCATCAATGGTAAAGTAAGCTGGAATGTACTCAATAGCATGTGGAGAGTCACAAACATGTTGAGTAACATGGACTTACTCCATTCTGTATGTTAAAATTAGTGTACAAGTTAGAATGAGCCAAATTGCTAATATTAGCCTAAATGCTGTCACTAGCATGTTGTTTTACATTTACTTCCTCCATTCAGTGTACTAAGTGTGACTAATAAATAAGAAAAATAGATAAAAGCTATTTTAGGGAAAAGGCTAATGCTAATGGGGAGCAGTGAAATGCTAATGTTTGTGCTAATGTTAGCAAGGCAGTGTATTAACCGACAAAAGAGATGCAACTTCTATCATGAATATAGATTAGCCAAAAACCCTATAAATTACAATGAAATACTGCTACTTCTGCTAGTCACCAGAAGTAAGACCCATAATAATTTCCCCAGTAAGCCTCCCAGCAGTAAGGTGGATAGAATGTTCAGTTCCAATGGTATCAATGGCATCAACAGTGATGTCATCACTCTATGATATCACAAGGAAATCGCTCTCTTGAATGTAGCTCACAGACAGTTTTCTCTGATCTGTTCTACAGTTCTATCGCGACAGATCACCCTTCAGAGCTGGATGAATATTTGTTAAACAGTTGACAGAATACGAAACAGAGAATTTGTGAAAATTCATTTGGCTCTGCTACTGTGCAGAAACAACCAATCAGAACTAAAAGGCAAACTTTTGGTTCTGATTGGTTTCTAATGTGTTGAATCATTCGAAGTATCAGAAACCAATCAGAACCAAAAGTTTGCCCTTTGGTTCTGATTTGTTTCTAATGTGTTGAATGTGTCTCAGCACATTCAACGCATCAGACTACTAGTGTACTGCAGCTATGCAATTGGCAGAAAAACAACCTAACATTATATCATCATTATTTATAGAAAACAAAATTCTATAGAGGCTTGTCAAAACTATTCCGACCCATATTAGGACTTAGCATTGATTTCCCTTCATTTTAGTAGCTGCGATTTTGCCTAACCCAGTCATTTTGCCTAACCCAAACCAATACCAGTCTATTCCTAACATTAACTAAACCTTAATTCACATCTTGCCTCTAAACATTACCCCTGACCCAAAGCAATGAATCCATCATATTAGGACCAGTCTTTGGTCCTAATATGGTGGACCTAATATGACACTGGACATATAGTGGTGCGTTCACATCAAACACATTTTGACCATCAGGGGCATCTGGTTTACATTCAAAGTCTATGTGGAGGCGCGTCGAAGGCTGTTGCAGTGCGTTTTGAACGTCTAGAGCAGGCGCCATTTGAACCTTTTGGAGCTTTTGACATGTCTAGCGCATCCAATACTCCACATAGACTTTGAATATAAAACAGACTCGCCTGACGCCCAAAACGTATTTGGTGTGAATGCACCATTAGAATGTTTAGTTCCTATGGTAACAATGACATGAGCAGTGATGACATCACTCTTTGATGCATCAAAGGAATCTCTCTCTTTAGTGTAGCACACAGACTGTTTTTTCAGACCTGTTTCTTATAAGTTAACTTGTAGGTTCCTATAATTTTTAAGTTATGAATCTTCTACAGGAGAGAAGATTCTGTAGAATCTTCTCTCCTGATTCTACAGAATCAGGAGATTCTGTAGAATCTCCTGATTCTGTAGAATCTGTTTTTTGTACTGTGTCTTCAAAATTATTTGAAGACACAGAATCAACCCAGTAGGTTCACATTCTCAGGTGAGAGAGACTCACCTATATAAAGTTAATTTTTCGGTACTGGAATTAAACAGAAGATAAATTACTTTAATAAAGCATGTCATGAATATGTGTGCATATATTCCATCTTAAGTACATAGCATAATAGTTTTTTTTTTTTTTTTGCTTTTGCCACCACTAGATGATATGCATATAAGATATAACATAAACAGCACTATTCAGAGATGCAATGAGTTTATAGTAGCAGTCCTGATGCTAACATGTCCAGAAAACATATGAAAGATTGTGATTGTAGCATGTGTTGCACACATTAGGACTGGTGTCAGTGTAACAGATGCAGATTTTCCTGTAAAAAGTCTAGAGCAGGTAGGAGTGATGAGGCAGAAACAAATCTGGCTTCACTAATCCTCCTGGAATCTTCTCTGGTTAAATATTTAACATTTCCAAACAGCACTATATCTGATCTTTCTTCAAAATAATCATTGTGTCCATGTTATTTTCTTTGTCATTCTAGACAATATACTCATTCCTGTAATAAACAGTTTTAGATCATTTAATACAAAGGTAAAGCTTATGTCACATACTTAAGTCTCAGAATAACCCCCATTTGTTACCCTGTCTGCTACTGCATAAAAAATATACAATATATTTGGGTTTGTTTTTCTGTACACCAACATGTTCACAGAAAGACACAATATAGCTAAACAGATTCGACTCATGTAACGTCAAAACAATCTAAACAACATAACAATATTACTTTCCAACAACTTCCAGAACTGTTTTATCTCAAAGCTGATAACTGGCGATCTATTAAGCATATAAACAGATCACAATTCAGCTCCTGTACAGTAGGTTTATACCTCAGCTAACTAGAACTAGAACAGGAAATATGTATTCTTCCCACAATGCATTGTGAGACCTGTCTCTGTGCTTGTTTGTGAGACTACTCACTGCCTCTGTCTGGGACCCTATAGGTCCCAGACAGAGGCAGAGAGTCAGTCGCAAGTCAGTCACTACTCTCCCTATGCATTGCTACGGCAGGCCCCAACTAACTAGACAAAAAAACATAACTAGAGTAATTAAGAAAGGTCTAGACACAAAAAATAAACATAGCTAGAATCATTAATTGGGACCTAAAGTAAAAATAGAAAAAAAGGCAGAACTAACATAAATAAGAATCTAAAGAACACAAATAATGACAAAATGCAAAACAAACTTAACTTGTTTTTTATCTACCAAAGAGCACAGATTATTAAATGTGACTTTGGTGTGCAAGGAAGGCTTTTATTATTATTAATTATTATTATTATTATTATTATTATTATTATTATTATTATTATTATTATTATTATTATTATTATTATTATTTATTTTATGTTTTTTTTAAACCTACCTACATGGAAAGGCTTGAGTGATCCTCTGCCTTCAGCAACCTTGAGGCCCCTTCTCAGTAGGGCAATTTGTAGCCACATGTTTGTGACCTTCAACATGGTCTAGTTAGCCTA
>NW_015113662.1:157577-170301 GCF_001443285.1 Poecilia latipinna | reverse complement strand
TTTTTTATCTACCAAAGAGCACAGATTATTAAATGTGACTTTGGTGTGCAAGGAAGGCTTTTATTATTATTATTATTATTATTATTATTTATTTTATGTTTTTTTTAAACCTACCTACATGGAAAGGCTTGAGTGATCCTCTGCCTTCAGCAACCTTGAGGCCCCTTCTCAGTAGGGCAATTTGTAGCCACATGTTTGTGACCTTCAACATGGTCTAGTTAGCCTATTAAACTAAGGCACTAACTTCTCAGTTTTCTTCAACTGTCAGGAATGCAACCAATGGTTTAATTTTAAACTTGGCAAGACAGCCAAAATGATACAAGGCCTTTTTGCAGTTTCACAAGCGTTTACTTTGTAAAAAGTGTCAAGGAGATAAACATAAACAGAATTTTCTGCAAAATTAACAATATGAGCCTTAAGCACTTGCAGTTCAGTCTGAAATTCAATAAAACATGTTTTGAATCTTACAGCATCTTCTCTAGTCATACAAATGTTCCTGAAAACATTCTGAATACTGTGTGGTTCTCAAAAATATTTGTCATATATAAAATACTATCAAACCATTATTAATAGAATTAAGATGAATAAACATATTAATAAAACCTTTATGTTGCTGACCTTTATTAATATTTATTTCATATTTGTACTGCTGTGATAAACTGTGATAGTATTGATCACAACAATGAATTTGACTACATTTTATTATGTCAAATGCTGCTACCAATCAGTTTTAGATTTCCCGTGTTTTGTTAAAGTCATCTCATGACCCCCCTTGCAGTCTAGGGACCCACATTAAAGGTCCTGACCCAAACTGTGGGAACCAATGGCCTAAAAAAGTGAACTCAGTCAATGTCCACATGAGTAATAATTTAATCTTTGTAAAAAAAATAAAAAATCCATCCGTTAGACAATGTCTTTATTGGCCAAAGTTTGTCTTCTCATTTAAATCAACATGTTTTGGCATTTTCTGTTTCTGAGGCATGAAGAATGAAATGAGGTGGGTAAAACATTGTGAGGTGAAAGTCATAGTATGTCAGAGAGGACTCAATGCCCATTTTATCAATGAGTGATCATAGTTTGACTAATCTGTTTGCATTATTAGCCCATTTTTACCAGGTTCACTTTCCTAATTCTTCACAATGACCTTATCTCTAATTTTTCACGGTAGAAATAATTTAGCATCTTTTACCAAACTGTATTGTTTTTCAGATATTTACTTTATATTGAAAAAAGTGATATTGACTCCTGCTAAGCCAACAAGCTGGTGATCAATAATTATACTGAATCACTAAAATGTATGATGGGTCTATAATTAAATTTTGCTGAGGTTCCTCTGCCATCTTTGTTTGAGGGAATGTTAGTGCCAGAATGTGTCAGTTTACAAAACATGGTGCGACGGCATGTATTTGGATGTATTCACAATACTGATATTCACAATATCAGTGATTGAGTTGAAAGTCATACAGCCAAGCATCAATGTTTATCAGGGAGCACGTTTATCTGTCACCCTCATGCCTCACATAACAAGAAATTATCTGTACAGAATCATCATATCTAGCAGGACAGATTCTCCAAAAGTCTTCAGTGTTTGATGCTTACATTTTTGTTCATTCAGGCCCCTGAAAATGTCAGCTACAGAAAAGTGTAGTACTGCAAACACATGAAAACCACATTTAACAGCTACTGCTTTGCTGCTCTCCTTTCCAGTTGTAATGTTTGGAAAACTTTTGTTTCTAATGTACCATAACTGAACTTGAAGGGAAATATGAGCAAAACTCTAATGAGGACGATCACAAGCATTATCACAGCAGCTAATCTCTATCTAATCTGCGGCGATCCATTAACCTGCTCTCATTTAGTATTTGAAGATTATTTCTTCTGTACCTCTTTCTCTCCTCACACTATTTCATCTCAGCTTAAGAGTCTTGAATCTTTTACAAACTATGTTTTTACAAAGTCAAAAAAAAGAATAGTAGTGAACGTTCTCCTAAAATTTGAAAACTACATTTTGCATTTACTCACATGATCCTTTTCTGACACTATAATTTGCAGGATCCCAGACAAAAGAAGTGAAACAGAATTATTCTGCATGAGGGAAATACTGATTCACATCACTGTAAATCATAAAGTTTCAATATTGTTCATGCTATACTTACTGAGAACAGGTTTATTCAAATACATATGAATGGGCTTTGATGACCATAGTAAACACAAAGTGACAATAACAATAAACATGTTCAAAAATATACATTTTAACAGACCAAGTCTTGTTTACAATTTCATAAAAATAGCATATTTCATCTGAAAAGATATGACATGTCTCTGTATAATCAACCTTTAATGGAAAAATATACAAAATGAAGTGTATTTTATCATTTTGAATTATTTCTGTGGCTTTTTGAAACCTCTTGCCTTTAAATATTTATATTCCATATCTTTTACCCAGGTGAATAATGTTGCTTCAGATCCTATTTCAGTTTAAGTCAGTGCTATCATCCTATCTCACATTACACATGCTGCTTTTGCTCTGTTGATGCCGCATATGATTGGATGAGAAAGCTGGCATTAACCCACTTAACCATCAAGGCAATTACCTTTTAGCCTTGTCATGTGACAGTGATGAACTCGCCTCATGAAACAGGGCCCGAGTCTATTACTATCAGTCAGAGACGGTCTTAAATTGACAACACAGCTGCACATGCTACAATATATCTGCTTCAAAACACATCATGGCTTCTAATGTGTCAGGCTTCTGGTGCGGCAATTTCACAACCAAATAGCTCACAGGAACGATAAGGGTTTCATTATTGCGCGAACAAATCAGAGGCAACAAGCAGCATCATTCATAAAACAGATTTCAATATTTCACCTGCTTTAATTTAGGTGTTCAACAAAGCAACGGAACGATGGGAGACAGAGCAAGAAATAATGGAGAGGAAGGGTATAAGTACACAATGAGAGAAGCACTCCAAAGGATATTACTTTTAGTCACTCTGTTTGTGTGCTCAGTTTTGTGGAAAAATAAAATCTAATCAAAACAACAACTCGAGAATAAAAAAGCCCTGCCCTCAGGCTCTGTTTTACACTCTATGGAAAAATATGTTTGTTTTTTTAGCTTCAAACCCAAACACAAAGACCAGTTTGACATCACGCGTGCAGAAGTGTGCGACATGTTCAGCAATCATGTTTGTGTGTTTTTGTGCTTTTTATTTTGCTTCAAAAATCATCAGGCAATAATCGCTCAATGGGACGGACACGACAAAGCTACACCTGCTCTTAAGTGGACAATGAACAACTCCAATAAATGTTTTTAAACTCGTGAAGCCAAGCTTTTGTCAGCTTTGTGTCAAAGTGACGCAGTGGTTCAACTCCATGATCATTTGAAAATTTCTAGTGTTGTGGAGCCAAAGTGCAAAATATTGCACAGGCGTGTTACTGCCGTCTGCTCCCACAACACCCAATTCAATGTCCGTGACAACAGCTGCCATGTGTTCCAGTTAACTATTAAAGCCATGGCCTTGGACCTACAAACAGCAGTTAAGTGCATAATCATCTGATGTAACAAGGACAAAAACATCCAAATTAAACATTTTATTTTCCCTCTGTGCCTGCTCTTCTTCCACTCATTGTTCAGCTTGTACACACAAAAATACACAAACACAAAGGAGAGAAGGATTTTTTTTTTTGAGAAAATACACTGAAGTTCAATTGATGAAAATCCAAAATGATCAAGGACCACTGCCTCTTGTGTGCTTACAAACAAAAAGCTGGGGTTTTTTTTTTTTTTTTTAGGTCAAGGGCAAAGCAAGGAGTGGCTGAGTGGTTTACGCAGATAAAATGGTTTAAGCACAAGTGCATTACATGTAATATTTCAAGATGGCTCCGTGTTCATTGTGATGATAGCTGCAGACCAAGCAAAATCTATTTAAGCTCAGAGACATTACATTCTTCTGTAGCTTCAATGGCATTTTAGATGGCAGTAAAGCAGACTAGCAATTTAAAAAATATATATCAAATTATTTCAAGAAGTAGCAAGTAATAGATGTACAGCAGAAAAGGAGAAACCTCACAAGACATTTCAGCACAAGTCTAAACCTGGCGTCCTGCTCTGATGTGTGGAGTCACTTTGTCGTGACACACATGTTGTTTTTGTTGTAAACTCACCGTTTTATGACTTTCAGTCAGAATACACGTTGGTTTTCGATTTCTGTGTAGACTGATTAGATGATTACAAAAAGTGGTTTTTAGTCCATATGTTTGCTGAAAACCATTCTGCTCAAGGCATAAAATCATCAGCATGTTTCAGTCCATTTTATATTAATTCATAATCAAAATAACAGCTTAACAGATATAAAATAAAACTAAATGTTCTTGAAATTGTTGTCTTCTTATCATTACCCTCTAAGCCATCATTGGCCTCCTACTGGCCTCAGTTAGGAAAAATCACTTCCTGGATTATTACATTTGAAAGGCCAGGTTTCCACGTCGTCAAGGTCTTATGTTCAGTTGCACTGAAACGGCCTTAAAACATCCAGTGAGAACCAGAAAAGCCTCGTCTTGAGCAGTGGGCTACAGATTTGTGACAGTACCTTTGCGGAGCTTTCTTTAGCATTAGATTGGTTTAAGTGCATCTACACTCTGCCTTGTGACTAAAAGAGCAGCAATGGAGGCTCTCTTCAAACATAGGCTGAATTTCTGCAGGAAGAACCAGACAAGACAGCTGGAAATCGATGCAATGGATTGGATTTGGTCACAATTCTGACAAAAACACTGGCATGGAAACAAAGTTTTATCAAAACCTCTTCAGAAAAAAGCCTTGTTCAACAATGTAGGCACAGTTCACTGATTATCTGTTTTTTAAGCACATTGTCATGCTGTAAAGTGATAATAAAGTGGCACAAATGTGTTAATAGGTGAAATTTTAGACTTGTGATAAGAGAAGTTTCTGTCTTTAACTCCGCTGAGGACATTAGGTGAGTTCTCCAACACAAGCATGAATTGGGCCCTGACATATGCGTCATATCAGAGCATATCACAGAATATATACATAAGTATCAACACCATAAACGTCGAGTCAAATTTACTTTACTTGCAGGATAAAGTTTACTAATGTAACCAGATCAGTTCTGAATTCAAACACTTGAGATTCTTCTCCCTTTGACTTTCAGAAGATAATTCATTTTAACTTTACAAAATGCTAAACATCAGTTCATCTTAAATTACCTACGACTGAATAATAAAGATAGTTTTTTTTTTTTGCTTTTATTCACACCCTAGGCCTGACATGGTATTGTTTTAACCTTATGCAGTTACAAATTGTCATAATTTATAATGAATTCATTTATACACTATTGCATGAAGAAATTACCAATATGATGTGAAATCCTTGAAATCTTTGCAATTCCAAAAAAATATGTGTTTTTACTGCAACAAACTATAGACTCTGGAAATATTTTTTGTCATTTTCACGTTTTTGTTTTAATCAGAATTTGTAGTATCAAATACTGCTGTTTAATGTGTCTACATGCGAGTATGTAGCGAAACCAATCTAGTACATTTTTACTAGAACAAAGATAGCAGAAAGAATAAAGAAGTTTTGTCTGCAGTGATTTCCTTTGATCGTGTTATTCTTCAAAGCACTGGTAATAATCCCATCTCCACTCAAAAAAGAGAAAACCTAGCACATTTCAATAAAAGTAATTGGTCCTCATAGAAAAAAGACACACATTTGCCATCATTTTGTATATGAATGTGGATGTAATTACCTTGCTTGTGGAGCCCACCTTCCCGTTTTGCTCCTGCACTCTTGAAAATTATGTTTTTTTTTTTTCCTGCCTGTGTTATCTGTTAGAGAAGAGAGCTGCTTTGCTGATTAAAAAATAACCTCATGGTGTCCGCGCTAAAGTTCAGTTAAATATTCTGCATTTGAACATAGTGTTGAAGACTTTTTGGAAAACATAAATCTTCAGATTTATGCTAGCGTAGAAGAAAAAAACATTGCTGTTGTTTCTTTTGCAACATTTTCAAATACAAAACAACTCGAGCCGCCTCATTTTAAAATTGTAATCAACCACTGCTGCTAGACGTGCAGCAAGCCATCCAAAGCTGCACAGTGTGACTCTTACAACATAATTAGTCTATCTCTCTGGGAGGGTTTTGCCGGATTTACCTATATGCCAAAGAAAAGTGGAGTTACTTTGATGATAAAAGGGATAAAAAGGCGGCGATAAGGTGGAACGTTGAGCATAGAGCGGCTGGTGTGAGCCAGTCAGCAGAGGTCTAATTGGATGAAGGAGCCCTGTTGCATGAGGTGTTCTTCCCTGAGAGTGCAAAGACATTATGAAAACCTCCCACGCTGCTTCCAGTTGATTCAATTAATTTATTCTTCTGTTAAACTGATTGAAATATGGGCTCTTTTCCAATAAATACCTGACAGCCTCCGCGGTGTGACACGGCTCGAAGGCCTCGGCCTCAGGAATTTAATTGTGAATGAATTCTGTTTCTGTCATGTCATGTTTCTGGATCCTGTAAGGACGACCAGAAGTCTTGCAGTCTGAGTAGTGGCCCTGCCCAAGCTTACCCGGAGCTCTAGTTGTTCCTGTCCAGCACGATAAGTCCCTTTTTCCATGTTTGGTCCTGTGTTTTGACTGGGCTGCGAGGGAACCTTAACTGATTGTCATGCCTCAAAGCATGAGCCGAGGAAAAAAACACTGCTTCAAACAATAGGCAGAGGATCAGAGAGGTGGGAGAGTGAGTAATGTGTCAGGTGCTCCGAATGAATTAATGTACAGAGCAGGGCTATGGAAAAACCTCTGCGTGAGGCCCTAATCAGTTGCAAACAGGGGAGGGAGAGAAGAGCAGGAGAGGGGGAAAGCTTTCATTCCTGTAACTAATCATTTGCGGTTTCCCCATGCAGTCAACCAATGCCAAAGGCAGAGACTAATAAACTAGGAGGCTGTGTAGATTTATAAATGATTAATTAAGGAGCCTCTCGTGGGAACCTCAGCCGCTATAAGCAAAAATATTAATTAGTTGAGATGAGACTTAAACTAACAGGAAAACATCCCAGCCATGTTGGAAAGCAGGAAGAGGAGGGGGCTTGTTTGACTCCGTGCTGACAAAGAGGGCCCTCACTGCAGCACCACTGTGAGATGAGGGAGGGGGCTGTTTTGAATTTGGCTGGAGGATAATGAAGAGTTACACAGAGTGTCAGACAGAGAGACACACAGGTCCTTAGTATTGAGTTGTAAGGAGAGATGACTGAGAGGGTTAGGATTGGGTCTGAAATGAGTTCTCAACTGCCTCAAGTACCTCCACCCCCACCCACCGCCACTCTCTCTCTCTCACACACACGCGCACACACACACACACACACGCAGAGCTACATTACCATCTCTGGTTGCCTCTCTTTGTGCCTGCCCTTCAGGGAGGTCTCTAAAGCCTCTCTCCTCTACTTCTTTTCATGAATGTCAAGATGCTGAGTTTAAAGTCTGGTAGATTAAATGGGAAGTGTTGAGTTTATTCTGACTCTAATGAAAGAACTAGGTAATTTCATGCAGAGGATCTCAGTGTCACAAGGCTTTCAAACTTTCATAGAAAAGTCCTTCTACTTCCTGCCACCGCTGGGAAACTGGCAGCTGATTTCACCATTTTTGATTACTGCGGCGTCATCGTTATGAGAGCAGGAGGCAGTTTGGGATCTTGGGGTGCTAAACTGTTTATGACCAATCTAATTCAGGATGTCAATCATTTTTTAAAACAGACATTCACACTTTTTGCAAAATTAGTAGAGGTATGCCAGGTGTGTAAGGGTGGACTACGTTCCTAAGATGAGGCACATGACTGTTTTTTTTTTTAGGATTGAATATTTGGCACAGTGTAGATCAAAGAAAAGAATAGTAATTGGTCTATGATGAACTAAATTTCCACCAAAATATTTATTTGAATAAAGCTGATTTTCTGATCAAAAAGTTGTGAATGTGCAAGAAAATAAACTCATAAATTGGTATTACTGTAAGTTTATGCCATTAATCATTAAAAAATATATATTTTTAATAAAATAAAATTATTATAAAATTTGTGAAATTAATCTAGAAATTTTGGAGTTTTGTTTGGTGGAAATTTACACCTTTTTTTAACATTTTGTCAGCTCTAGAGGCCTTTATTTTACAGTTGTCAGGAGGGAGACGACATACAGCAGAGGTCATTGGGCTGGGACTTGAACCCGCGACGGCCATGTCGAGGACCAAGGCCTCTACACATGGGCCACGTTTACTGCTGCACCAATGCCATGTCCAGAAATTTTTATGTCTGTGGTCATATTATTATTCTTTTAGATCTACAATGGCCCTAATACTCTGTCATGGCTTTTCCATACACTAAACCAAATTATTATTGTTACACAGGGACAGTTGGAACAGCACCATCTCCCTAACTGTACTGGAAATTTCTGACAAATAAAAAAAAAAAACTACAAAAAACACCCCATTATTTATGGATGGTTACCCAAAAGGTTTTAGCACTTTAAATCAGTTATGTATCCTAAGCATTGGTGCTTGGTCGTTTGTCTTTGTATCCTGATCGTTTCTGTATCAAGTTAATTTTCATGTTCACTATTGTTGCATTGTTCCTGCCATTTTGGTTCACATCTGTGTGTTTGGCTTCCGACTTATTTCTGGTGTTTTATTTCTGCATTTAGGTTATTATGTTATGTTACTGTTAGTCTTGTTCAGCTTCCTCTGTGTTCACTGTGTTAATTTGGTCATCTTTCCTCAGTTTCTCTTCTTGCACTCCTCCATAGCTGTTCAACATTCTACTGATTGGACTCACCTGCTGACTATGTCATTGATCACATGTTCTATTTTTCAGACCCTAGGTTTCATTTGTTCTGTGCTGGATTCTTCTGTTACGCTCACACTAGTCCCCTGTCCGGTTCTCCACGTGACCTGCCTGTAAGTTTCTGTCATTCTGTTCACCATGCATTCTTCCAATATGTCTGTATGTCAGTCCTGCTACAATCTCATACATGAAATCGTGAATGTGCTGAATATAAGTTAGCCTAAACTATAAACATAACTTATATTCTATTGTATCTTATCATAGTGCACATGTATGGGCATTGTACATGTTTTGCTAAACACATATTTTAAAAAATCATACAAATTTGATCAATTTTCAAAACTGATGTTTAGCATCAAAACAGAGGAATAATTAAATTAGCTTAAATCTAAAGTGGTTCTATGTAATATTAGTTTCTAAAGTTTAATTTACACCTCTGAGACCTCTCCACTCTCTCTTGACCCCAAAGTCTGTTGTAAGCAAATTTGCTGATCTGAACGCATCCACTAGGGGTCTCAGCAGAAATCTGTTTGCAGACCAAATGCCTGTGTACGATGGTAAAAACCAAATGCTGGAACTATTAAATTATGCGCTTGTTCTAGCTTATCGGATATCAGGTAATTACTTCATGTATTATGTTCTGCTGAAGGATGTGTAAATACACACTGTCAGGCAGCCATTCATTTGCATAAAATAAAAATAGTCAATTAATTTTCTGAAACATTTGTATTCTAAAGTTAACTTCATCTACAAAACATTAAGGACAGTGATACTTGTAATATTTCACATAAAATAGAACATTACATAGATTTTGATGAACTCATTTAAAATTAGGCTAAATGTGTTGGTGGTGGTGGGGGGGACTGTTTGAAGGTGAAATAATAGCTGACAATGTGTGGATCCAACAATATCCATCACAGCATCATCAGTGAAAATGCAGTGCTTGATAATTTAGTTCAAATAGTTATATACAAAAGAAACACATGTTTATGTGGAAAATTAAATCAAGTGGGCCCAGGACTTATCCTTGAGGATCACAACTATCACTTGAAGAACTTGAAAATAAATCTTCAGCATTCACAAAGTGTTCTGCTAGGAAGATTGTATTAAAAAACAAACAAACAAACAAACAAAAAAAACAAAAAACAAATACCTGTTCATGCAGTTTCTTTGTCATTTAACATGCATTCTGCAATGTTAAAAATCCTTGGAAATGTCAGTATAATAAGCAGCACAATAAAGAAAAACTAGTTAACAAACAAAATGGTGTTATTTCATTAGCTGCAACATTTCCAACAACATTAATCATCACAGCCAATAAAAATGTACAGTTGATTCAGCTGACCTGAACATTAATGCTACTTTTCCTCATTGACAGCAATATAAGTGGGCATGATTTTTCATCTAGTCAAACAATTGCTAACAAGTGCCAGACAGACAGAGCTAATTTATCTCCAGTGCTCTGCATTGGCTTTTCCTTGAAGTATCTATGTAAATAAATATTACCAAAGCAGTGGAGCAAAAGGACTCCTGTACAAAATAAATAAAATGAAGAGGAAAAAACACAAGCAGAAATTCGTCAAATCCTGTGTTTGTTTGTTTTGCCAGGAAACCAATATCCTACAATGTGAACTCACATATTGTCTCACTGACATGTGGCTCTCCTCTGCGTTTTTACTTTTACCTTATACTACTAGACAACCAGTGAAAAATGACTTCAGATGGTAATCACACTTTTCACAAGTCACACTTTTTTTCCCCCTTTTCCTCAAAACCTTAGAGTAAAAATGAGATGGCACACCAATGCAGCACCGGCCAGCTGGCACGAAAACAATTACACAAATAGGAATCTATTTGTCAAGGTTGCACAACTGTTTGAAGGTCAAGAGGATTGGGGAAAAAAAAAATAGAAAACACAATGGGAGCACAAAGCAGCTGAAACATTATCACATCAAACCCTTGCTTAAGTAACGCGTTATAAGACCTGGAGCTATCACGTCCTTATCAACAGTGATGATTCAAAGATAATACACCCTAAGATTAGAAATGTGAAGTACAGGCCTGATGATGAAATTTACTCAAATGTCAATCTTGACTTCATTTTCATGTGCAGGTTAGACAGAGCAGCTCTGAACTGTTTTCGTGTTACCAGTAAAGAATCAGATGAAAAGAATCTGAGATAAAAAATTAGGGCCAAGTAGACACTTGAAGAGAGTCAGACATTCCTCTAAGCCATCATAATTGACTCACTGGAGGGCCAGGCTCTGGTGGTGGTGAGGTGCTTCTGAAGTCAATTTTCCCAGAATCTAGTGTCAAGGGTGAATACATGTTTTTAGATTTCATAAATAAATATTTCATCCAACTGTCAATGCTATGGATGTGGTGGAGGAGAGCTCTTTCATGTCACTCCGGTTTGTGGATGGGTTGGGGGTATGCGAGAGGGAAAATTGAGGCTACCAAAGGCTACCAGAACAAGTCAACAAAAAAGGTTCCTATTTGAATGATTGGCAAACATTTGAAGAAAGTTTCTTTTTCTTTCTCTTGAGCTGCACGGAGTGGCCTACAAAACTGCTCTGGCATTTGACAACAATTAGCGCAGCTGCTTTCAGCTTTGACGAGCAAGAATATACGATACAGCCAACTCAAAGTATACTCTGGTTCTCAACTTCACACAGGATGAGACCTCTAAAATATCAGAGCACACATAATACAGACAGTTTTGGGATAGATTTTTTTTTAAAAAAAGATATGACAAAAAAAATAAATAAAATAACATTCTGACCCAAAAGGAACGTCGTAAAGCTTGTCTCCATCTGAACACATTTTATTTCAAAAAGTGGAATGAACTTTGGTGAAATGACAGTTTTTTTTTTCTTATGTTAAGAAAATTAATATTTCAATCACCGTTTGATCTGGCACCAACCACCACAGCTCGTTCAGAATAGGTATAATCCCCACATCTTCCATTAACAGACTTCAATAAATATGTCACACTGCTTCTACCTTCGCCCCATCAAGGATGACATGGATTCCTCAGGTCTTTGAAGTCCTTGACAGTTACATGTCAACGCATGTTGGCTTTAGGTATTATCACTAACTATTCTCAGGAGACATGACAGCACGTGTCCTTTAAGCCACTTTGCCAAAAAGAAATATTTTTACATTGAAGTGACAAATCCCTTGTGCTGCCATAGCAGTAATTAACAAAAACGAAGCTCATGCACCCACTAAGCCCTCATTGGGAAAAGACTTTCTTTTACACTCTCTATAGCTAAAAAAAAAAAAAAAAGGCAGCCATAACATATAGTGGTTTACTAAAGTATAAGTACTGTTTGAACGTTTTTTTTTGTTTTTTTTTTTTACTTTTTGTCATGTTAAAACTGGAAATCTCACTGTTGTGTATTGGGATCTTATATGATATACCAACACAATTATGGGGAGGGTATAATTTACTTCTTAATTACCAGTGAAGGTTTTGGTCATAAAATGTTTTGATGGTAAAAAAGCATGGTTATCTTTTCTGTGAAAAATGAAAATGAATTAAATGAGATGTGCTAATTCCTGTTTCTGCTTCAGCTGTTGCTAGGGAAAGATTAAAATTGCATTATAGGAGGAATGGCAACAGAAGCAGCAATAAAGGATGTTCCCACACTGCTCCAACTTCTTTGTCTTACATTCTACAATGGGATTGCATTAACTTTTAAATATAGAGAATTATTGTTAAATACTCTATACTCCTACTGCCCACTGCCCAGCGCTATTGACCCTTTGAACGTGACGTCACGCACTTCAGAAACCCTCCGCCATGATGGACGTCAAAACAACCAATGCATTCCTGTAAAGCAGGGGTCCCCAAACTACGGCCCGCGGGCCGGATCCGGCCCGC
>NW_015113662.1:113323-154433 GCF_001443285.1 Poecilia latipinna | reverse complement strand
AGAATTAAATAAAGTAAGGAAAGAAGGAATGAAAGAGGACACAAGGCATTAAAGCAGGGGTCCCCAAACTACGGCCCGCGGGCCGGATCCGGCCCGCCACGTCATTTGGTCCGGCCCCCTGAACAATGCCGGATCCGGCCCGCCTGCTCATACCAGAGAGCATTCAGTGTTGTTTTTTTTCATATATTGTATTTTCCGGTTTATATGTGGATTTTTCTTCAACCACCAGGGTGCTTTTGAGCAAATGTGAAACTTACTTTCCCTCAATGGAATATATAATAGTCAGTCACCGTTTCACTCACGGTTTTTTCCATTTGCATTCTGGGTAAAAATCTATCCAAAAGTGTCGTCGTCGTCCCGTCGACAAGAATTTCTTTGTTTTTTTTTACTGCAAAAACTAATACCGTCCCCCGACCACAGAAAGGAACAGCTATGTGGCCCTCGCAGGAAAAAGTTTGGGGCCCCCTGCTGTAAAGCCTGTGAAAAAAAAAAAACAGACATCTAATGTCGCTTTTATTTAGTTGATTTCACTTTAAAATGGTCATAGGGCGCTGCGCGGTCGGCTGTACAGACAAGGATAGAAACCAAACTTGTCATTTTATTGTATTTTAATGAGGAAAGATATCTTCATAATGACTGGCAGCCCTCGGTGTAATCAAGGATTTGCAGCAAACACTTTTTACAAGGTAAGAAAATTAGCGTAAGTATGATTAGAAAGATTTGAAATATCGAGTGGAAATATGGAGAAGGCACGCGTCTAACCATTGGTAACCATGGAGACAGTGCCGCACTGTCATGTAGCCTAACACGTATGAAAAAACTGGTTAGCATCTCGTCTTTTGTGCGTTTTTAAGGCTGCGGTGTAAAGGGAAACACATGTTTTGTGAATTCAGGCGAAATCATTAATTTGATCAGCGCGTCAGAAAGGAGGAGGTATGGGTCGGTTTCTAAGCTAACTATTTCCAACTTTTGTAAATACCGCCGTCTATGAGCTCAAGTGTGTCAGGTGTGTTACTTTCACAGACAAATTAGCTTGACTCGAACGAGTAGAAATCATGAATAAAATGGTAAAAACAACTTGGGAAAACTCTGTTCCATACTCTCGTCCATCACTTCCGTCATGGGCCTTGAACGATTTAGTGACTTAGTTACAAAGGGTCAAAATAATTTTTATATTGAGAGTGAATTTAAAACTACATGCTAACTTTTTGGGATGCTGACCCTGCAGACATGAACATGTTATGGCCCACCTCAGGCCCATTGACTTACATTGACTCTAGGTCTGTTGTAATGCTAAAAAGGACAAAGCAGATGTAGAAATGTCCTCACATTTTATAGACTCTAATATTTTAGATATACTTTCATGTTGTTTTTCAGATGTGAGATTTAATTTTCTAAGTTTAACAGTGCATTTTTGGAAAAAAGAAAACTCAATATGGGGTCCAAATATTTTTTGTATAATGCTGGTATTTAAAAGTGACAACAAGGACTCCTTAAAATATCAGTCAAAGCATTTCCCACCTTCAGGAGGCAAATCAGTCAAAACTGTCTGTCAGCCTCACATAACCGGAATTTATTTCCATCATTTATCGAAGTTCACGAGGTTGCTATAACCATGCTGTATTTAAAACACACAAGCATAATCATCCTGGTGTATTTCTCCAGTGAATATTTCCCTGTTGAGAATGACTTCAGTAGCTAAAGAGAAAAAAAAAAAGAAAAAAAAAAACATTTCGGCAATAATTGAAATGTAGCATAAAATTGCCCCTTCAAATAACCGTGAGCCATTATGTGAACACATTCTCTCTCTTTCTGTAAGAAATCAGCCAGCAGACACACAAAACCCGCACGCTTGCATTAACACACACACGCACACAGTCAGATTGGGACATACACACAAGGTGGGAGAGATCTTTGAAGGTTTCACAATAGCGCATTTATCCGCAAAATTAAAAATGGTGATTGATCCGTGGAATATTAACGGTCAACAATGTTTTTCATTAAGTTGTGAAGGGGAGCGCAGGGAGGCATTCTGAAACAAGAAAGAGAGCAGGAAAGGAAAAAAAAAGAGCAAAACCTTTTTTAACGCCGATCCTGTACTGTACAAAGGCCTGAAGAGAAATATAAATAGTGTAGTGCAGTAACACAACAGCACACTAATCATATTTACAAACTATATTAAATCTGCCCATTGTGTTTGCTTTGCGGAGGATTGGCCACCATGTAATTGTCACTATAACAAGTGCTGGCTTAGGGGAAAATTTAACGGAAGTGATATAAGGTAACTGGTAGGATTATTATTACTTTATTATGACCCAGTATATGTTTATTAAAACAATTTGTCATGCAGAACAGGAGTGGAGAATGGAAACATTAAATCTTGTTCCACTCTGGGTGCAGAAATGAGTTACGATAAAATTAATGGTGAGGAGGCCCGGACTGACACCACGGTGGTACGTAATAACCCGCTGCTTCATTTCATTTGCTGATCATTTCCTGTTGGGCCCTCACTATTAAACATACATGCTGGGGGATTATTGAAATGGCCCTGTGGCAGCCATTGTAGTGCAGTTTGTGTGTACTACACACTTCTTTCTATGTATGTTCTCATGGGTGTGTGTTTTGGTTGCAGATGAGGCATTATTTCAGGCTCAGCATTTGATCCTAAAACACAGGCATTGTGCCAACGTGCCACAGTGAGTTTGTCTTTCTGGTTGTATGAGAGGAGAGATGTTAGAACAGAGAGCTTGGGATCTGAAGCCTTAGGAGGAGGCATCATTTCACTGAGTGCCTGGGAGGGGGAAGATTAGTCTGTCAGTTCTGTCCAAAATGACTTTGAGGCTATAGCTAAAGGGATGCAGGAGAAGTTTGTCCAAGGAGTTAAATGCAGTTACACTGAACACTGACCTTCCCTCCCCTTGTGTTCTGGTATTTGTCTGGACAAGCATGATGGGATGTAGAAAACTTGGGGAAAAAAAAAAAAAAAGAAAAATTTGATCCGTAAATATTTTTGTTCCGCACACATTAAAGTATAAAAGACCAGTTTACGCACTGGATTGTCTTCCAGTTGCTATGGGTGATTTCACCGTCTTCAATTTCACTCTTAGCTAAGCTTGCATAGAAAAATGGGAATAAATTGGTGTTGAACATATTTATTTTTTTTTGTGTGTTTTCTTTCATTTAGTTCTTAGATATATGTTGGGTTTTGCTGTGATATTTTGCATGTCAGTAGTTTTGAAGTAAGTACACTGCTCTCATCACTTATCTAAACCTGTAGCAAAGGTTTCTAAGCAAAACCAGTCTGTACCCCAAACAATTTTGGTTTGCAATTCATAATTTTCTATTAAAAATTGTGGTACAGTCACACCTGAAATACAATTAAATGAACCTAAGTGTCAAATTCTTACTGCTAACCTTGTTCACATTTTTTGTGGCGTGAACATTTGAAAACAACAAGCAAAGCATTTGACAGACTAAGAGATAAAGTGCCTCACATGCCCTCAAAGGAGATTACCTTTCGACCAAAATTTATTATTACCACCATCACGTTTATTAAAGTATCCATGCTTTAATCATGGGACACAAACTCATTTAAAGTAAGCATTATCTTAATGATTTCTCTTATATCGTAGCTGTTTAAAACAGTGAAGCAATATTATATTTTAAATATCACCTGATTTAATGTGTCACAAAAAATGTAGACACGCTAGTTTCTTATTCGATGTCAACATGTTAATTATACACGACGGCATGTTTTAAATCATAGCATGCTGTTCTAATTTACCCAAGTACCTTATATTTATGTTGTTTTGACTCTAAACATTATGGATGGGTTGGAGTGGGGGTCTCTGGCATGTATGCAATCAGCATTTTACTTGAAATAGACTGCATTCTGAACAGCATCAACATCAATTAGTCATTTGCATAAACCTATGGGTATTTTCTCTAAATATTTACACTAGTTACACAAGTTGTTACATGATTCATTCATGTGCCAGATTAAAAAAAAATGTACACCAACACTTAAGATTAGATAGAAAAATTACCTCATGGAAAAGTACTGTAGCATAAAAATCAATACATATTATCAACTGAATACAGCTTTGTTGTTTTTGGCCCAGGTTGCGTGTGACATGTTGACCACTTATCAAAAAGTGTTTAACTAGATGCGATACTGTAATGGGCTGTTGATCAACCTGAATTTCTGTTTAAATAACTGCAGTCTTTTGTGTAAAAAAAAAAGCTAAAATATAACTCTATAAAAGTTTAAAGCTACAGTATGTAACTTAAAAAAAAAAAAAGTCTTTTACATATTTGTTAAAACTGTCACTTTGTCATAACAGATAATCTGTGAAAAGATAACGATGTATTGGGATAATGACGATAACAAGTGCACTAAGTGACACTTGAAAAATGTTGGCATATCCCTTAAACATTAATTGTTGAGGTGAAGCCTTATCTATCTACATGTAGATGTCAGATGTAGTTAAGTAAACATTTTCTGTTTAATAAACCATTTTAATTTTTTTTATGATACATACTGTATGTCCGTCTTAACATCTTTGACCGGTAACTAAATCTCTCTATCATGTCTCTGAGGGACATTCAGCATTAATCTGTCCATTGAGCACAAACACTTTGTGACCTCGACTTATTGTAATTGACTGTGTTCATCATTTCTATGGGTAACTTAGAAATGTTGCCTTTGCTGTGTTTATTATTACAGCACTATGGTTTTGCTTTCTATGGAATTCTATGGTTATATGAAATAAGGAATTTCAAAAATAGCCTTGTCTAATCTATGAATCTCTGAGTATTATGTGATGTTTTTAAATTTACTGCATAGCAGTTATGCCAACAAAGGCTTCTTTCTAAGAAATGTTTCCTCAGTACACTAGACTCGCAAATAAACTAGTCCCACCCTCAAATTCTTCAATAATTAAAAAAAATAAGCCCCTACTCCCCACTGCATGACTCAGTGTTCTGCAGTTGGATACGCAACCTCAAAAAGCCTGTCGAAGGAAGAAAGTTAAAATGTTTTGAGGTTTAAATTCCATCACTGTTCAGTATTACACAGCAAAATGCAGAAACTTTACATGTGCTGTAATTAATTTTTCATGTGATTTATTTCACACTTTCAGACCTGCTAACTAAGAAGCTAACTAATTCACATCTTTTTATTTCAACAGTATTGCAAAACTTTTATGCACAGTAAAATCATAATTATCCATCACAAGGATTTGTTGAACTGCTATGTTAGCCTAAATAGAAACATAATAATGTGAATTTCTGTTAACACCCAGTAACAATCAATGTAAGCTTTTTTTTTTTTTTTTAAGAACTCACAAAAACAGGGCTTAGTGCTCAGTGCTTTCAGCTAAAAAGGGACATTTTTAAACAGAGTTTTCACACAATACCTTTAAATCCAATACCTGGTGGTGCAACGTCTTGTGGCAGCAACTGCCATTAAGTGTTTCTGGTGTTGCTGATGTGCTTCACTACGGATCATTATCCTGCTGTATAACCCGTGTAAGCTAGAGCTTAATGTCATGAACTGATGACTAGCATTCTCTTTTAGAAGTTCAACATTTATGGTTCAATCAACTAAGCAAAAATGCTCAGGTTTCTGAATCTACTATAACACCACGATTTTTCACTTTCAATATGATGTTCTTTTCTTAAACGCTGTGTTTATCCAAAGTGCTACGTAGAAGTGAACAATTCTTCTCTTGTTTCTTGAAAATGTTTCACCTCTCATCCAAAGGGCTTCTTCAGTTCAGTAGTAGTAATAGGGCCATTGAAGTCACTATCAGGGCAAACTACTGGCCCTACCTTCTTTTTAGTATTTGGATTATAGTGTCTTGGTGATCCAAACAGCTCTCTTATTAAGCCAAATAAGTTATTTTGGTCACATGTACCAAAGTGAGAATTAAAAAAAGGCTTCTACGGAGATGAGATAAGGCTGGAGAGTAAATGTTAGAAAGATAAATACATTAATAAGTCTTACCTAAAATATAGGTGGATTATCCCCGAGTAAACATGGCTCTGGGGAGAACACACTTGGCTCTGGGCCGCTTGCAATGAGATCTGGTGCGGAAGGAAACTGAAATTAGTCTTTTGGACGAAAGACAAAACTTCCTCAAGAAACCAGAAGCGAAGTCCAACTGCCTTCTCCTTAATTTTCATACTCTGGATGCCTGAGAATTGACACCAGAAAAAATGTGGGATTCAAACTTTTCTCCTGATGGTTCACATTATACTTTCTAAGTAGAAATGTTCAATGTTTTCTTTAAGTTTGTTTTTTTTTTCAATCAAATCTGACCAGCTTTTTGCCAGCTGTATTTTTTACTGTGCTACTCTCCCATTGTTGCCATTTAGCCTGTCTGTGTGTCATCCCTAAGACTATTTGGAAAATACTCTGCAGACTGGGGAGACAACAGTAATACTTTTGGAGGATCTGTTTCATGTTACATCGGACCTAAAACTAACAGAGTATTTCCAAATTAGGACCATCATACCAACAGTCAAACAATAGGTCCTCATCACCTAGTCAGTTTGTTGGAATCATGAATTTTGCTCTTGATCAGAAAATCCTGCAGGATTATGTCCAGTCATCAGCGCAGAACCTTAAGCCTAATCACACTTTGGTTATGCAACAGAACAATGATCCAAAGCACAGAAACAAGGGCACCTCTGAATGACAATTAAACTTTTTGGAGTGGCCTAGCCAAAGTCTGGACTCAAGGTCCAATTCAGATACTCTAGTATGACTTTAAACAGGCTGTTCATACTCTAACCCTCTCACGTGGCTGAAGTTAACAATTTCTTCAACTGAGAGTGGGCTAAAATCTGAAGACTCATTACCAGCTCTTGATGTCAGTTATTGCTGCTAAGGGTAACACAACTAGTTATTAGATATAGGAGTAATTACTTTTTCCAGTAAAAGTAGTTTTTCCAATTTAACCAACGTGCTTATTTAGACTAGAAGCAATATTTGTCATGAATCTGGGTTGTTGAGTGTGTTCTTTGTGTATGTTTAGATTGTTTTCCTCTGCTGCAGTTCTCCATCGTAGGGGCCAGGTCAGTTGCTGCCTGGCAGCAGTCAACAAAGCTGAAGGCAGCCACATCATCAAGCTGCTGGAGATTTAAGGAGCTACCGTTCACTAGCACAACGCCTGAATGTCAACCCTAGTACGATAAAGTCAAGCTTCTTCTCATGTATTTTTCTTGTGAACACTCAGAGTTACTTACTCTGCGACTTCTCTCTATTCTTTAGACTGGTTCCTCCATGTTTGCTGTCGACATTAGATATCAGATTCCTCAAGCAACAAGAACTGACTCAACTGGAAACTCACCTGGTTGTCCTTTGCAGCTCCGCCTCTCCAGCCATCTTACCTCCTGCATTTGATCGTGGGGACTCAACTGCAGAAAGAAAAGCGTTCAGAAACCATGCCACCTTCCGCACCGCATCTCATTGGAAGCGGCCCAGAGCCAAGAGTGTTCTCCCCAGAGCCAGACTTCACCCCCATTTCAAGTAAGAACATTCATTATACTCACCGACAATACTCACTGACTTCCTTCTGCACTTTTCTACTAGCTCTCCTCTTCTTCCTACACTCTCACCTGCAAAAGAGACCCAGCGTTATGGGATTATATTACCATCTGAGAATGCTTGGGGAAATTCATCTCACTGGTACGCCTAAAAAAAAATTAGAATATTGCGTAAAACTCCAACAATTCTAGCCAGTCACCTCAGAAAGTGAAACTCATACAGAATCATCACACATAGAATGACACATTCCAAACCTTTGTGACTTATAAGCTTGATGATTGTGGCTTATGGATAATAAAAACCCTAAATTCAGTGTCAGAAAATTAGATTACTGTGAAAAAGGTAAGTCATTATTCAAAATTCATGGTGTCTCACCATAATCAGCTGATTAAATTCAAAACACCTGCAAAGGCTTCCAGTCTCTCAAAAACCAAACCATGGTTGGTTTTTCCGTAACCATGGGAAAAACTGCTGACTTGACAGATATCCAGAAGTCAGTCATTGACACCCCTCACAAGGAGGGCAAGCCAATAAAGGCCATTGCTGAAGAAGCTGGCTGTTCACAGATTTTTTTATCCAAGCATACTAACAGAAAATTGAGTGTAAGGAAGAATTGTGGTAACAGCAACAAGCAAAATCTAGTCTAGAATTTGGGGGAACTTCCGAAGGAGTGGACTAAAGCTGGAGTCGTTGCATTAACCGTCGTCACAAACAAATTCTAGACACTGGTTACAAATGTTGCATTCGCCATGTCAAACCACTCCTGAACCAGAGAAGACGTCAAATGTGTCTTACCTGGGCTGAGGAGAAAAGGAATTAGACTGCGTGCGATGGTCCAGAGTCCTGTTTTTAGGTGAAAGTAAATTCTACATTTATTTAATTTGGAAACTAATGATTTCAAAGTCTAGACGAAGAGTGGAGAGGCACAGAAATCAAGTTGCTTGTAGTCCGGTGTGAAGTGTCCACAGTCTGTGATGGTTTGAGGTGCAATGTCATCTGCTTGTGTTGATTTACAGAGTGGTACTAGTATTTGCGGGTCACATATATTTTTCTAAATTTTCTACATCCGATTATGCTTGCTGAGAAAAAATTCAACACTTGTATTGCAAAAAATAAAAGCTTGAAATATTTTATTCTATATGTTTGACTCTAAAATAACTGTTTCTCTTTCCGAAATGAACTTTACGCAATATTCATTTTTTTTTTTTTTAGATGTACCTCTCCTTACTGAATCTTTTGTGTATTTGTAAGGAAAATGCATTAAGCGTGACAATATTGCGTTGTGGGGGCCCAAAAATGGTTCTAACTTGAATCTGATAGAAAATATGTGAAAGGAGAATATAGAGATGAAAAAGATGGCTTTCAACCTCAACAAGCTGCTCAGTTACTACCACAAAAACTTTAAAATAATCCTAGTGAAAAGTATACATTTATGATGAGAAATACTTTAAAATAAAATATGCATAGTTTTACTATTTTTTGAGACTCTTGTCTCAATTCCTATTGTGTCTCTTTTTCATTTCTGAACCAAAATGTTAAATAAATAAATAAATAAATAAATCTAAATCTGTATAAATGTTCTTATTTCCTGAGTATTCAGCATATGAGCCTTTACCATTGGTGTATTATCTGCATTTTTAAGACTTCACAACTAAAAACCAATTTGTATTAATATTAAGTGATCCATGTGATTAGAAGGTCTGTAATCTGAAAGCTGAAATAGCACTTTCCTCCTTTGGCAGTGCCGTTTTTGACAAAATTACTGTCAAAAAAAGCAGCGGTTATCCAATGGACAATTACTTTTTAAGTGAGGTCGCGGAGCTCATTCTCAGTTTCCTAACATCAGTTCACCCCCCCACCCCCAACATACAGTACAAAGCCTCTTATGACCACATTAATGCAACTAATTACCATGTCAATCACAAGTAATGCTTATTAATTGCCCCTCAGAAAGAGGCTATATCAAACAGAGAGAAGTGCCTTTAAAAGCCTGCTGAAAGGCTGACTGTGGGGTAGGTTATGGGAGAGAGAGAGCTCTGTTTCAGGCCCACTGCTGGCATTAGTCAATCTGCTGTCCAGATGTCTTCCACAGGTGACAGCTGCAATAGCCTAACAAGCAAATTAATCACGGAGCTTTTGTGGCGCTTCATTTTAGGGAAACTCATTTCATTTCATAAAAGGCTTCATCTCGTGTGAAAAATGACAAATTGCGGCCATGGAACGATGTGGAGGACCGAGCAGCCGGCTCTCATTTCTGCAGCATGCCTGCAAGGTACCGAAGAATAGAGAGGCAAGGAGAGATAGAGTGAGGGGAGAACTGGGCCAGAACCAACGACACAGTAATGAAGCCCAACTCTGCCCCTGTGGGCTGGAGTTCTGACGAGCCTCACAGGTGGCGCAGTCAGATTAAAACTTTGAATGAGGGGGTGTGCTCCGTAGTCTGTCACTCATTCTCCCACAATTACAACACTGGAAGACATTTGGAAAAGCTGGCCCTCACATGTGTTTGATGTTTGGGACTTTTACTTGATTTAAACCCAGATGGATTGTATCTTAATGCCTTCTGTGGTTTACTATGATGTTTAATCTTACAGTTTAGAGGTGGTTTGGGAGGAAAAAATGCAGAGTGTTTCTTTGTGGAACAGACAGACCGGGATGATTGTGTCTGAAACAAACATACACAGCTTGGGAATAGTGCACTTCCAAAAATAACAGCACTATCAGTTGTGCTACAGCTTTGACTTATTGGCCAGACTTTTCCATAAAATCAATCAACCCCACTGCCGTGCAGCATTAGGAGTCTAGTTTTGGCTATGAATTACTATGAATAATTGCTTATGGCAATTATTAATAAAAACTTGTAATTTGTTTTGAAATTCCAAAGTTGAGGAACTACTTGATTATCGAGAAAATAGCAGCCAAATGGTTTAGTCTCAGTTATTACCTGCCTGATAAGGCTTAGGTTTTAAAATAATAGATGAAGGCATCAGTCCAGCACTGGCGTTAAACCTTGAATCAAAAAGCTTGCTATGCTAGTAAACAGTCCCTAAACTACTGAGAAAAAGATAAAAGAATTATCAAACAAATGACTAATTATTTGTGCAGTACTGTCCACACCATCAATTATCAATCTTTATGACCCTCCGACATCAATGTTTACCTTTCTAATATTTTTTATATTTTTTTACTTCCATGTCTATCATAGGATGCTTTTTTAAAATGTGTTCCTGTTTAATATACAATTTATTTTTATCCTCCTGATTATTTATTTTAGTTGCACTTTTTTTTTTCTTTAATCCTCAGGAATTTCCTCTCTGGATAATTTTTAAGTGGATAATTAGGATTTTTTTCCAAGACTCAAACTACAGCCAGTAGTTTTTCATTGTATTTCTCCTATAAAAATGTCGGGGAGGTTCGCACGCTTTGTAAAAATCTTTTATGTTTAGAAGCAGTAGTCATTTACATTAAAATATAAATTAACAGTGAGTACCAATTTAAGCTCCTGGCATATTACCAATAATCATCGTTGGATGATTGGTGGAGTTAAATTGATCTAAGCTCAGTTTGTTTAAATACTTTTCTACAGCACGTAATATTAACTTGGACTTACATTTAGTGGCATGTATCTACATTCAGCAGCAACAAAACAAAAACTATCTTTTATTATGAGTGTTTTAATTATTTTTTTCCTCTAAATGAAACCTAATCAACTCTTTCAGTTAGTGGTTTCTGAAAAGAAGATAATTTTAGAGAGCTAGAGAGCTTTGGCAAAATATGTTTCAGCTGACCACAGAGGTCCATTCAGATAGCGCTTTCATCTGTTGACCCAGAGAATAAAAATACCAACGATGTATTTAGGAAATTTTGAGAGCGAGCTAGCTTTGTATTGAACCCATTTGGCAGCACAAAAACAGGCTGACCTCCAGGTTAAATCAAAAGTGTACTCCACATTTCCCATGGAAATTCAGACATTGTGTGCATATGTTTTGCGTGATTCCAGAGCTGTGAAAACATTTTGCCGCAAAACATGACAAGAATCCACATCAAAAACGTAAAGGTATTTCACACAAAAGTATGGGAAATTGAATAGCCACACAGGAGCAACGAATTAAACTTTTTGGATTTAAAAGCTTTAGAAAGCTATTAATACAAGGAGGAGATAAATCCTTGAAAGCTGTCATACAAAAACTATAATTATCATTGTCACTAGAAAAGAAAGGAGAACACGGAGGTGAGAGGATTACATTCCTTCAGAGCAGAAGAACGTTCTGTGTTTATTTCTCCTCATTTGTGGAGAGAAATTCTGGGGTGACAGATGTCAGCAACACTTTATAATTTAGGACAATTATCATGTTCGCTCTATTCTACAGGTGCATATTGTGTTCGACGTTTAATTCTTCAAATTCTCACTTCAACAGGCTCTTAGTGTAAAGACATTCATTCCCACCCTCTTGAACATTTGACCATGGCAGGGAGCTCTTTGCTTAATGGATTAACAGAAGCAGATTCTTTGGCAATGCGTTTGATGTTTTTTTTTTAGCATAGCTGAAAACTTTTCATTTCTTTTATCCCTACTAAAACCTTCAACAAACTTTCTTGGTGAATTCATTCTATGGAGTTGAAGAACGTTTAGCAGCATTTCACCAGGATCCTCATTGTTCCAGCAATTTTCTTTTGAAAAAGGCTTCATCTAAGAAAAAAAAAAAAAAAGTCTTTTAGTATGCACATTCGTCTTGTGTTATATTATAAGGGTCAAGAATTTTGATTTTTAAATGAAGGTTTTATGCATCTCTCTGAAAACCGGGGAAGAACGCATGTAAAACGTGACACCCGAGTGTCTATTCGGAGGGAGAAAGCTCCTTTTACACGATTTTACGTCCAAGCAAGCACATTAAAAGCCCAGATAACATAAAAACTATCAGATAGAAAGACACCTAATGAACAAGTAGGCAATGTATAAATATTGCCTTTAAAAAAGTTTTAGAGGTGAGGATGATGATCATCTTGCCTTCGGAGACAGTGCAGTGCCACAGGGTCCCTACACCCCTGATGCCCAGATGCAAAATTTTGCCAAGAGACTGAGAGATAGGGCAGAATCTCTGACTCCTCAAAGTGGTCCCATTGGCAGATATGCTCTTATCAGGACAGCCTGTAGCATGCATCTTTAAACAGTCAAACACAGATATCAAAAAGAAGCTTCATGTGGAAGGTGAAACTCAGCCAAGGAGGCACCTGTGAATGACCCACTGAGATGCAGTTTAGATCGATGCGGTGAAAAACAGCTACTGAAGAAAAATATTTGCAGGAACAGATCGGCTTCATGATAAAATTATTACTCTCACTAGATAGCTGCACTTTATTTGTGTAGAACCAACAGCATTTTGTGTTCCAGTTTATGTGCATGGAGGCTTGAAATGTCAAGATATAATCAAAAATAGCGCTGTTAAAATGAATGTTTGGTTCTTAAATTTAGGGAAATGTCCTTAAATCCTTGAAGAACCTCTACAGATATTTAGAGATTTGAAATGGTGTCATTTTTAAAATAGTTTCCACAATATTTCATCTGCGTTTTAGATTTTTTTTTTTTTTTTTTTGCTTTGACTTATTGCTAGTTTACAAATTGACTCAAAGATTGATTTTTGTCTTTTTTTTATATCACTCTGACCAATGATTTATTCAGATTCTTAAACACAATTTGGACAAGACTCATTCCCATTTCATGCATTTATAAACAAAATTCTAAAGAAACCAGGATTTTACTGATAGAAAATTAGATTTTTTTATTTTTTTTTTAAATGAGATGATTTCCTCTTCCCCAAAGATTACAAAGAAAATGTTTGAATGACTTCTGGAAAGCCTGGAGCAATATAACAAAAAATCTAGCTCCTAGGAAGACAACATTATAAAGAAAAGGGTGGTTTGAAACCCGTTGAACTGATGAGAAACAAAGTCATTGACATTTATCAGTCTAGACGTGCTTACAAGAGAGACTAAACATTGGGAAACTGAGAACACATGGAGGTGAGTGGGCAGTGTACTAAAGTGACTCGAGAAATGCTTCGCAACTCTTCCAGGCTGTCACAAAAATTTGAAAACAGCTTCTTTTTTTTTGTATTTTATTAGTTGAATTAATCTGATGTTAAATTTTGTTTGATGATGTGAAACTTTATAGAACTGTAACACCCAGACACTAAATACCACAAAAACCAAGACAGCAAATTATGCAAATTATTTCTGACTTAATCAGCTAAATGCCAAACTCGCCGAGGTCGTGGCTACAAAAGGGATCCATTTGTTCTTGGGGAAACCTCAGAAGAGAAAAACGGATTTCTAAAAGCCTTTTGTTCAAGTGGCTTTTAGGGTGCCATTAAAATCATCTGCTAAATATTTACACTACAAGTAATTGCAGAACTGGACAAGAAATGGGGATTTTTGAACATTGTGACTTTACAGACCAATTACTGTTCAGTGCGGTTCCATTGCCATCTTTGTGAGGTTAACACCCGTAATCATGAAACGGGGATTAATCCATATCCCTTATTGCTGCCTTTACTGTGAGCCTGCTGACCAATCAGCAAACATGAGGCCCTTAATAATAAGAGGGTTGTCAGAGTGACAAGAAATAAGAGAGCATTTCGTAAAAGTACTGGCAGCAGCAATGTGCAAAGAAGTGTGTTCAAACATGATTGCATTTTAACTTTTTTAATAGACTCCAAAAAAAAACCGAATAAACATTCAAATGAAAATAACATGACACTTTTAATTTGTGTAAAAAAAGCTGCTTTTTTTTTGCTAATGTGTGATAACATTCATCTTTATGAGAAAAATGATCACTATGTATTATCTTTCAAATTAAGTTTCATGTATTCAAGAGATTAATTATCGTCTTCTGCATTTAGTCAGTTTTAATTTTAGGAGGTTTTTTTGTGGCTGCATAGGCAGGACTTCAACAATGGGGATAGTTTGGAGATTGTCAGTGTGTGAGGGGGTGGAGTGAGACAGAGCAGGAAGTGGACCAGTGTTGACTCGAAGATACGAGAATATGCAGAAAAACACACAGACTCATGCACAGCCTCGGACACTCAACACTCCCCTCCCCTGAGGGCTTATAAGCTAATTAGCTCCAGAAGAATTTATTTATCAGAGATAAACTGTCAAACAATCTCACTGGCACATTCCCAACGGAAATAAGAACTACTCATTAGTTTGTTCAATTAAGCTTCCTTTTCCCACTACACTACATTCTTCCCACAGCACCACTGCAATGAGAGTACACTTTGTGGTCCTACGGAAGTTTTTCCCTTCTTACACGGCTGCAACAGTGGACACATTTTTTCCCGGTTTTCTTATAACCTAAATTAGATTCAGTGGGTAATCGTGAAACGTACATTTCTGTCAGGGTGAGAGGTCTGTGACTCCACATTATCCTTAAAGACACTTGAAAAAGCAGCCATCTGCTGGCACTGTTTGAATAAACCCATGAGGTGATCTTGCAGCACATTCCAAACTATTCCACATGAAGGCCTGTTCAGGATTATTCTAAACCGAAAGCACTGAATTTATATTGTTGACTCTGCTGCAATTCATTTATGGAGCATAACAACAAGCTGGGACACAGTGGATCCAGCTTGGTGCCGTGACAGCTTGGTGTCAATATCCAATTATTCAGTGTGCTGAAATGGTACTTTTGAGCTTCCATCTGTTGGCTGTTTGCAAAAACATGTTCTGTCAGGCTGGATGGATTGTGTTTGATCAGGAGGCTGTGATATGCAGTTCATATTTGCATTATGTTAGAAATTTGACTTTTCTGCATTTAGATTTTTTTTTCCAGTCGTATGGTTGAAGATAATAGAACTAAATTGCTCTTAGAAAAAAAAATAAAAAAAATCACAATAGCAGTTAATCTTCTGATCCATTTCCATAAAGGAATTTATTTTATTATTACAGGAGATGGGTGGATATTTTTGGTTCATTTGTATGCCTCTTCCCTTCCTTACAAACAGAGTCCAGATGGTTAAAGTTAACAAAAGTCTGTCGTCTGCTGTCACAACCAGTGTTTGGACTCTCCAGGCATGTGTGAATTCAGCTGATTTGATCACGTTTTACATTGATGATTGCCGAATAACTACACCAAATCAATACATATTGAAATGCACTGATTATTCAGTTTTATTTATTGTATTTGATGCCTCCGACAACCGAGGACCCCTCTAACGTAGTATTCTTGAAGTTATTTCAGTGGACAAAAATGCTCTTAAAATAATACAACAAACACAGAAGAAATTGTGTTTGGGTCACGATCATAAAGTTCCCATTACAATCCATAATGAAGAACTCAATCAGGTAATTTACAGTGCATCCAGAAAGTATTCACAGAAAATCATGTTTTCCACATTTTACATTACAGCATTGCTCCAAACTGTGTTAAACAAATCATTTCCCCAAAATTCTACACACAAATACTCCATTATGACAATGAGGAAAAATGATCTTGCAAATTTATTAAAAAAAAACAACAATTTCGTTGGCAAAAGTATTCACAACCTTTGTTTAATACTTTGTTGATTAAAATAAAAATGTCAAAATTTACTCAGTCTCCACTGATCTTCCTTGTGGTGTTTGTACAACTTAAATGGAGTCGAATTGTGGTAGTATTAGTTGATTGGACTTGTCAATGAAAGGATGGTCACTGTAGGATCATGGTCATTGTAGGATCATGGTCACTGTAGGACCATGGTCACTGTAGGACCATGATCACTGTAGGACCATGGTCACTGTAGGACCATGGTCACTGTAGGACCATGGTCACTGTAGGACCATGGTCACTGTAGGACCATGGTCACTGTAGGACCATCCCTACAGTGAAGCATGGTGATGGCATCATGATACGGGGATGTTTTACAGCAGCAGGAGCTAGCATTCAGAATACAGGAAATCATGTATACAGCAATAGAGACATTCTGCTCCAGAGCACTCTTGACCTCAGAATGGGTCAATGTTTCAGGATAACAACCCCAAAGCATATTCTTCAAAGCAGCGGCTTCCGAACCACTCTGTAATCCCGTAGTGAACAAAGCCAGAGTCCAGACTTGAATCTGACCGAACATCTCTGATGAGATCTGAAAATGGCTGACAGATGTTCAGCAGAAAGGAATGGAAGAAACTGCCTCAAGGTAGGTGCGCTAAAATTGTGGCATCAGAATCAAAAAGACATGAGGCTGTCAAGTTGGATCAACAAAGTGTTAAGTGAAGGCTTTGAAAACTTATGTATTCACAGCATAAGTATTCACATATATTGATATATTGGTTTTAGTATTATGTATTCTATAGGCTTAAAGTGCCGTTTTACAGCACAATCGAGTATCTTTTATTTTCAGTTGTTATAAAAATGCTATATATATCTATATATATATATATGTAATTTAAAATAAATTTGAAATGGTAATTTAATGTCTTGAAATTGGGCCTTTGTCTCTTTAAAAACTCCTGCTCTTTCTGTAGCTTCATCTTCAGGAAGTGATCACAACATTGTTCTTCTATTAACCTTTCAACAACGTTTGACAACCCCTTTAATAAATTTGGAAAACTTAAAAAAAAAAAAAATCTTCCCACATTGTTGTATTTGTGTGTAGAATTTTGAGGAAAGAATAATTTAATACATTCAGGAATAAGGCTGCAATGTATCAAAATGTGGAACAAGTATACTTTCCAGATGCAGTGTGTTCATGACTGAATATCTATTGCCTCGGGAATCCACATTAAACTAGTTTGTAGTAGACAAAGTAAAGGATATATTTTCTTTGACACCTGAGGTTCTTTGGAGAAAGTAAATATGATCTTTTGTTTTATACCTCAGTTACCATTAGCGCTTTGCATTTCTGCAATACCACATGATATAAAAGCCTGTCCATTGCTTTATCAAATTAAGTTATTCTAAAATTGCAGGCCATGCATTCAAGACTTCATGAATCTTCCTACCATAGAAATGTGGTGAAATTAGATAATAACACCGCCTCTAACCCTCACCACTCTCTGAATCATGAATGCAGACTGTTGCCATCATGTTGGGGCATACAAGGTTCTGCAGTTTAATGAGGATAAACTGAAAATGCTTTCATACATCAGTCAGTCCTGGATCTAAACAGAATTTTTAACTGTGGATTGCTATTATTTTGCTCATCTCGCGATGTGTATGTTGCAGTTCTGTCTGTATATGTATTTAGAGAACAAGTCTGTAAACACATTTATTGTTCTGACAATAAAGGAACACTGGATTGTATCTCACAGTTTAACAACATACTCTTTACCAGAACAGGGCGAGAAAGTTTTTGGCCTGCTGATGAATCCACTAAACTTGGAGTGCAATTTTACTTTACTCCTGTCTGAGAATCTGTCCCCTAAAGACAACATTGCACAGACACTACGAAGACAACATTTGGCCTGTTCCATCACTCTAATTCACTCCCTGCACATCCATATTTCATTCAGCTTTGGCTTTAATGAAACTCATGGCAACCTTTCCACCACTGGAGTCTCTGAGTGCAACCAGAAAAATCATAGTTTTGGACAGTGGCCTTCACACAAAACAATGCAGGAGGCAATGATTTCCTTCAAAGTTGGGTGGAGAAAGTGAACGAAGCCGGGAGGATTCAGCTGTGCTAGAGCTGCGGAGGCCATCTGCCTCGAAGAGATTATTTCCATCATCGGTTTACCTCAGCTGGAAAAACTGTTTCTTTAACAGCACAAGTGTCACATTTAACACACAGTGCATGAATAATTTATATAAATACTTATGCATACATAACTCATCTGTCATTCTCAGGAAAGGTTTGAATTTTATTGGAGATTGTTTTTACTTTAAAGAATGCAACTGTAACAAAAGAGTGCAGAGAGCATATTGCCATATTGAAAACATTGCATACAATTTGTTTACTTGCAGCTGTAAAATATTGTTAAAGGATTTTGCGCACATTTTAAATGACAGTGGTACGAGATCTCAAAATATCTCACTCTGTAGGTATAAAGCTTGACTGACAGATGATATTTCTGACGGCTGACATTGTATCTCAAAGAAATAGCATGCTGTTCTTAAAGTAGTTTGACTTTTTAAAACAGTTGTTTTCTCAGTCAACATTAAATCAAAATTAAAGTAAGAAGTAAAGAAAACCTTTGACTAATTACTGTGAATTGTTGCAGAGATATTTTAAATAACTCTTGGCATTTTGATTTAAAAGGTAAAATCTGTATTAGCAGAAGAGCTCATAACTCATGTTACACTGTCTGGTTTGTTGATACAGTTAATCCCAAAGTGATTCTGAACTGAGGCCAGATTTAGACTTACAATTATTTGTATTCAATCAGTAAGTTTTTTTTTTTCTAAATATGATATGAGACAGGCATCTCTCAAAAGATAATAAAACAACTTAGAAGAAGTAGTAGACTGGACTATTAATTAAATATGTTTGCTAATACTTTAAATGATATATTAAAACATGACCTTCTCCATAACTATTAGAAAATAATTACTGAGAAAGTATTGACATTACTGTACTTAGGATTGGTGACTAGCATTCTGCAAGTTTCCAGAGGTTTTTAGACTTTTTATCTTTGAAGATGAGCTCAATGTTTTTAAGGTTGGAAGGCCGTATACCTCCATTATTATCTTTAGCTCTTTCACAGATTAGGTATCATAAGTCAGGACTGGAGCTGAGTCACTCAAAAACGTTAACATTAGGTTCAGTTCAAAGAATCATGCTGGTAAAATTAAAAGACATCTTTAAGCCAAAATCTGAGTGCCAGATGTACGAATAATTTGGAGCTTCACTTGAGCTTTCATATATGGATCATGATGTTACCACATCATCATGAAGTCTGTCATGTTCTGTGGCTGTAAACTGAAAACATATTTTTCTTTACTGAAACTAATGTCTTTAATCAGAATATGCCTAGTAGATCTGGGGTGAACATAGTCTGTATTACAACAGAGATCTTTTATGAAGGGCAATAATTAGAATCTCGGATTTAAGGGAAACATCAACCCAAGCTGAGGGAAAAAAAAAGACAAACGGTGTTCCTGCCACACAGCTACAGACGGTTTGAGGAGGGAGTTAATAGCCAGACCACTGAGGCTACTTAGAACGTTGCAGACATAATGTTCATCAGGTAAGAAAAGAGTATCCTTTTCTGTAGTTTATTTCTTTCTTCTATGTCCCCTGTAAGTACAAAAAGTCTGCCGATCACTTTAATCAGCCGCTGGTTTATGTCTGAACCAAATAAAAGAGAGAAAGTTTTGCTTAACCTGCTGTTTGATTATATGTCAGTAACTTAACTTCTATCTACCACTTGAATAGCATTCATATTCATTTTGTGTTTTTTAAGTTTGTGGTCTAAAAGAAAATACAGACGTGTCCATTATCCTATTACAGCTGCTTACAGTGATATGATGTAGAGGTTGATAGAAAAAAAAAACACCTTAACCTATCTGAGAACATTAAATGGAAGTAGTTCACACTCAGCTTTTGCTGAAAGCTGGTATATTTAGTAGTATAAATTAAAGCAAAAATAAGTGGCACTTAAAACTTGACATTTGCAATCTTTTGCAAAACAAATTATCTAAAAGGTCTTTCCATTTGAGAAATCTTTCATCCTTCCATTAAACCAGTGTTGCAATTTAACTTGAGCATGTGACAAATATGTAAAACAGGGCCATGCAAAACCCATTGCCAGTGGTTTAATCATGATTTTATTGTAAAGCACTGGGTTGAGGAATTCATTCTCTCACTCAAAACTATTCAAGTATTTTTTATTTTTTTGCCAGTAGTGTCTAAAAGTGTAAAACTTGTTTTGGACTTCAACTTCATTTTTTTCACCAAACTCTTGGCTTATAAACTGCACAGGATCAAAATTTTATTTATGTGCACTCTCATTAAAAGATAAAAATCACAGTGGATTTGTGCAGTGTTTGGGGCTTTTGTCGCGAGGTTTGTTGCATTTATGAAACAGAAACGGGAGACTGCTATTACTCGCAGGTGAAGAGTGCCGTTTAACAAGAGAGAGTTTTCATTGAAGTTGTATATGTAAAGAAGAAAAGTAGCAATTAAAATGGGGGAGAAGCGGCAAGCAGCATCCCCCGAAGCCGCGTCTTTAAAGAAGCAGGCTCAGCATAAGGTATTCCCTTTGCAGATAAACGCGCTCTTTCCTCTCATGATCAAAATATACACTAATGCATCATTTTCTACCAGATAGCACGAGAAGAATGAGCTCAAATTATTTTAAGTTTTTGTTAATTACTTTTGGAGCCTGAAGCAGCTCGTGCCTCTGAATTGCCGGGGAACTTTGGAATCGCTCGGTCAAATTAGCTGACTTATAATTCATGCACTTATCACACAATTCAAAAGCAGCGCTTTATGGAGCATCCCGCACTTTATCTGTGTGTACACCTCCAACATGATCACAAGCTCAAATGATATTTCTGCTAACACTCATCCCTTAAATTAAAAAAAGCAGTGGGCGTGCATTTCTGTGGGCATCACCTAATACTCCTGATCTCAATGGAGCATTTACAAAGGATTTTTATAACTTTATCTCTGCCCATTGCAGTATATCAACTGTTAGCCGACCATTGTATTGTGATATGCACCACCAACTCAGATTTCTCCTGTTTGTGGTACATTGTATTTTTCTTAGATTGGAACGAGCAAAGACAAAACTGCAGTTGGGTGAATTACGTTATATCTGCTGAACTGTAAACGTGACACTTTTATTTTTGAGCCCAACAGTTCTGACATTTATTTCTTGTCAGCTTACAGGGTCATTTGAGTATGATTTTATTTTAATTTGATATCAGTGGTTTATCTGACATAACTACGCAACACCCCTACATAGTATTTGCAGTCTGTTCTTTGCCAGATTATTTATTTCTGTACGCCTCTTTTGTTCTCCTTGCCCGCATGGACTATATTTTGTTATGACCAAATTATCAAAACAGCTGCTCTCGTGCTCATATTTTGTGTTTTCATCAGGAGGAAGCAAAATCAGAAGGAAATTTTGACCTAAAGGCAGCCATTTTGTAATTTCAGGCTCTAGAAGACTGGTGTTTGTCTTTAATAAATCAGAATAAAAAACATCCTACCTACTGAGAAAATTGTCAATTATGTAAACAAATATGCTCATACAGGCTATGCTCACCTGTGCCAGCCCTACTGAAAAAAACAGACTCCAGTAATAAAATAACAGTGGTGCATATCTATAAGTTTTGACTGTTATGGCAAGAGCCTTTTGTGAGGGAGAAGATATTGCAGTCAAAGACTCCCACATAAAACATTGTGTGCTTAACTTTAAACTGCCACTGTACCTGCACAGGCACCACAGTTTTTTTTATTTATAAAAATAAATCTTTGATTCATGTTAATTAAATTAAGAAGTGAATATGAAACAAAATGATACTAATTACACTAGACAATAAGACATAAAAGAATGCTTTGAATTAATATCCTTTTTTTTTTCAAACTTGCATGTAATAAAGCTGCAAATCCACCGACAAATTATTGAACCTGAAATTTAATTTGAATCATCCAGTATGACATTTAGCAGCTTGAACCAGTCCAATATCCTCCATTTACACAAACTTTGATGGGTGAAAGATCTTAATGACCCACTAAGTTTAAGGCCTAGTTTAATTATACAAAGGTAATAAAAGCAGCAGTGCATGTTATTCTTCACTAACAAAAACATAGAAATACGTGTACTGTATTTCTGTGAACAGATGGTTCTTAACAACCTAAGGCGGAGCTTACTGGAAAATGTTGTTGGGTTCATTCTGTATTCACTTTCTGCTGTAAAATTGAGCATACCTGCATGAGAATAAAATTGTGCAATACTCCAATTGCACTGTTGCTTTTCTGCCATAGCAGAAGTACAGTTTTAAGTAAATAATACTAAAGTATTATTTACTCCAGAACTGGAGTTCTCGTCCTCATATCTATAACCAGCTACGACTTTTTTACAATTTGACAGAATGTGCTTCGCAACTTCAATGTCACAGGAATTGCCCCGCCTCTCGCCCGAAATGTCTCACTGGAGATGGGCACCAGCATCCCTCCCGACCCTACTGGGGACAAGGATGTAAGGAAATTAATGAATGAACGGACGGACTGACTGACTGACTGATTATTTGGCCGCTTGGGGGCTCTCATACTACAAATAAGACATTGAACTGTTAGCAAAGTATAGAAATAAAGATGAAGGAAGATAATTATGTCATGGCAAAAAATGTCAAACACCAGAGCGCTCAATGGTAGAGCAGGGACACCATATGTAGAGGATACAGTCTTCAAAGCAGTTGTCCCCGGTTCGATTCCAGACCACTTACAGCATGTCCTACCCTTCTCTCTCTGCCCTTTTCCCCATCCAGCTACTAATGAATGAAGGTCCCTAGAGCCACAAAAACCTTTAAAAAAAAAAGCATACTCCATCCTGATGCCTTTGAACATGAATATTACATTTTTCTTCAATACATGCGCACAACGAATAAAATACTGGTGGATAAAAGTGACACTTAGATTTGACAAGACTTTGTTTTACAAAATGAAGGACTGAATTTTCTTATGTTTGGACTCAAGTGTATTAAGAAAAATATGTGAAACTCTACAAAAGCAGCTTAAGTCACTCCTTAAAGGGCAGTCTCGATCTGGTGAACTGAAGCTACAGGCTAATATAGTCGTTTTTTTTTGTTTTTTTTTCCTTCAACCACAGACACCTGTGAGTTGCTTGAAAGAATCCATGATAGGTTTCACATTTTGTTTCAGCTTTGGGTGGCTTCGGCGGGGCACACGATGGATAGGTCACCAGTCCATCACTGAGCAACACAGACACACCGGACAAACGGCCATGCATGCAACACTGAAACCTAAAGGCAGTTTAGAAAGATCAATTGATTGGATTGAGAGAAAAAGCAAAAAAAAAAAAAAAAAGAGAGAAAACCCATGCATGCAGGAGGGAAACATGCAATCTCCATGCTGGTAACAGAAAGACCAGCACTTTCTTCAGTCTAATACTGTGTTTGATGCACACACAAAAGGAAAATGACCAATAGTAGATTTTCTCTCCAGTCAGCTTAGGTTCTGCTTGTTGATCCGTGGTGTGTCCCTTCACATTTATTGTGGCATTTTTATATTGTGACTTCTTTTTCTTACTTTTTTTATGGTTTCAGCAATAATTTATTTCCTTTCATTCCATATCTTTTTACCAACATTTACACCAATATATCCAGCCAAGTTCTACATTATTTTGACTGATGCTGGGAAGTAGGAAAAAAAAACACCCCACAAAGGGTGGCAGCTGCACCATTGTGAAAAGGCTCTATTTTTTTTTTTTTTGCTAATAAATAGAACCTTTTCACCTCTCAAATGATATTGTTGGGCTTTAAAATAAAATAAAATATATTTATTGCCAAACATGCCCGATGTTTACATGTTTACCAGCCCTTTTTGCTGTTGATGTATTCACTATTTATCTCTATGCAAACTAAGGGGGCCTTGCAGATAGAGTCCTAAAACGTATGTTAATGCTTTGTGGCAGTACTTTGAGTGTCTTGAGAAACTTGAGGCCCCCGCCCTACATCTGCCTGCAGCTCAGCCACTGACAGAGCTGTTAATGTTCTGCAAAGAATGTGCAAATTGCAGAAACGAGTCCAAGTGTGGGCAGAAAACACTTCTGGTACTTAGAACCAGTGATGGAACAAATTTGGTCAAATTGGTAAAGTGCCCAAAGGGGGGAGGGAGATGTTCCACAGAAAACCAATTCCAAGCTCGGGTGAGCTCAGGATTGTTTGGAAACTCTCCAATCTGGGGGCCTGCATTGAATTGCGTGTCAGGCAGAGACTGTTAAATAAGATTAGAATAAGGACCAAAAGAGCAGCAAAGGAAGCACACAGAATTGTTGAATCACACTTACTTTCTAACAACCATATATCACCTGTGCCAGTACTAGAAAAATGTTACATGAGCTAACATGTAAACTCACTGGTTGTTGCAGAAAACATGAGGGGTTTTGTACTCTTTTTTGTGCATTGTGAGCTCTGTTTGGAACCAGCCCTGTTTCCTGCTTTGATTTCCTCTTCATAGCACCAATTAGGCTATGCCCACTCCTGGAGGAGTTGAGAAGCTGACGATGGATATGTCATGGGATTGCATGATCAAAGCAAAAGAGGAACAGAGAAAGAAAGGATTCTCTTTCAGTTTCATATTTATTAGGCTTTCAGGAGACGTGTTTTACAGCTTGTAAACGCAGTCACTTTCAAAAAAATGCAGTTCAAGTCATAAAAATCCTAATGCAGCCCCTAGAATGAAATGAACAGAAACATTAGCATCTTTTGATGAGCACTCTAGCGAGCCGAAGTGACAGAGAGATCTTGAAGCCTTCAAATACTGACTGATCCCCCTGCCTTGCCTTTAGTTCAGTTCATCAAGGGCACTGAATCATTATGTCAGAAACATTTAAAGGGTTTTACTTACGGCTCCCCTTCGAAGTGTTATTCTGAATGGCTTTGGACATGATAATCCCTGCAAAAAATGAATGAGCAGGGATGATTTGATCTTTTTTTCTTGCCTTGTGTAATTTAAAGTGGAGAAAGTAATAGGTAAGACTGTTGAATACAATTTTCAAAATACATTGTTAAAGATTGCCATATAATTCCAAAATAAATAAAAAAAACACTGGACAAGCAAATGCTTACCTGGAAATTCAGATCAGCTTTAGAGCTGCTTATCTTTATTTCAAATAAAACTGCAGAGCACATTGAGCCATCATCATGCATGTTTCAGAGGTTTGGAGTAGCTACAAAGATTTTATGAATTTAGAACAAACATAATTTACAGGATAATTTATGGGTCTGACTTTATGCAGTTAAATAGAACCTAAAACAAGCATACAACACGTTGGAATTTTTGTAGAAAAAGAAGATAATTAGGTTATGAATGCTAATTCATAGCATTCATATGCTCTGAATCCCATCTTGTGATATCCCATAACACAAGATGGGATATCTTGTGTTATCCCATCTCATTATGCTTATGAATCAGACTGGAAATTTGGGATTCTCTTGTTATCCAACTGGAGGTAGATACATAAACCAACCTAGAATTTTTATTTAATTTTAATTTTATTTTATTGTTGGTTAAATTACTTCAAACCTACAGAATACATACATTGATGTTTACATTTTTATTTTTCGGGATGTTTATTAACTTTGTTAATGTGGAGCTTCCTTCTAAATAAAGACTAAAAAAATATTGAAATCAGGTATAATTACAAAAACAAAGAAGCCCAAATGCTCAAGATGTGAAAAGATCCTAACATTTTAGTAGCATGTTTTTGTCAAAACTTTGGAAATTATACAATCCCAATACAATGCTTAACAGACCAATTGTATAGACATACGGTTTCAAAATTATAATTATTTAATCTTTATAGTTTCACAACACAGTGCCAGTTGCTGATATTCCTAAAATCAATGCAACACTTCAATGAGCACAACTGTAAAATATTTGTTTCTGTAATTCTGCATATTTGACCAGGATGGATACTTATAAACAAAAAAACAACAAAAAACAGACAGAAGTCAAAGCTTGCTTCATTTGAAAATAACTGAAATGAGGATTCAAAGTAGAAATATAAGTAGTGTTTGTGTGAAATGAGTTTATGGCTAAATTCAAGGATGTGGATTTAATAGGCCACCTTTCCTCCAATCACTCCTGACTTAGTGCTATTTGACTGAGACAGATGGGGAAGGTAAATCAAGGCAGCTGAGTGGAGAGCACCACTGACAGCACATTAGAGCCTCTCTCAATGAACTGTCACAAGTGCATAGTGAAAGTAAAGTTTGATCACACGTGGCTGCTGTCCTGTCAGACAACCTTAAAAGCAAATGGGGGCTAAGTGCTGCGGAGGTCTGAATGAGATGACAGTTGTAGCCGGTGCAAAGGCAGGGCTTCAGCACTCCATCCTCAGTTCTACGAAAGGACAATGAGGTGAGAAGGACTCTGGCTCCATCTCTCACCATGAATTCTCGTGGTGAAAAGGTTTGACAAAGTGTCAGTCTTCCACATCATTTAGGACTGGGTATGAACTTCTCCGCTTCATCCGGGGTAAAAAGGTCGTAGGCCTAAGTGAATCTTCACACCTGCACTGAACACGCACAGTTTATGGAAACATCAAAACGCATTCTGTTGTAATTTCTGTGAATTACAGGCTTTAAGTTTTGATAAACACAGCCTCAAAAAGGATAAGTTTCTAAATTGTGTTTTGCACAAGCCTTTAAAAATGGAAACCTTGCAGGTTAGAGCCTTCAGAGTCTTCATAAGTTTTTTTTTTCCTCCATCATTTAATTAGAGCTAAAACTGGTTGCCCAGCTGTTATCTTATAATTTGCACATCTTCCAGACGTCCCAGTAAACTGACCTTTCAGCTCCATCAAGCATTTAAACAGGGAAGCATATCGCTGGTGTGCTCAAATGCTTGTGGGTCTTAACCATAATATATGTGTAATGTTCCATTATTATTTCATGTCATTACTTAAGTTATGACCCCGTGTCCTGCTATGAAAACACAACGTTCAAAATTTTAATGTTACATAATAATACAGAAATTTGGACTAAATGAAAAGTAAATTTAATACCTTCTTGTAGGTTGTTACTTTTAAAGGGTACTTTTAAAATATATTCAACACAGGGCCGATAATTAGCTGGTTTGTAAACTGTCTACTCAGAGGAAAATAATGAAATAACTAAGGGAAATAATTAATTGCCTTACCAGGTAATCAGTGCAATAATTCTTTTCTTGAGGACCCTGGGAGGTAAATTATCCAAATGGGAAAATTGCACATGTTCCAGCTACTTGCTTTAGATTTTCTTCTTCTTCTGCTGCTGATGGTTTGTAGATTCTTTATTTGTTGTGGGTCAGACACCGCCCATTGCCAGGGGGCTGTATTCTTCCTATCGGCACTGACAGTAGGTGTTAATAAAGTTGATAAATTGAATCAGCAGACTCAGGTTGAAAGAACAAAGCAGTGAAGTGATCCATTATGATCAAGTGTAGTCAAGTATGTTTTGAGGTTTATTGATAAAGAGATTTGTGGCTGAGTGGGTGGAAAACAAATGAAAACCACTAAATATGGAAGTCCTTGATAATTTGTTAATATCTGCTGAATGATTCCACTGACCTACCAAACCAATTAGATGGTTTGTAAAACACAAAAATCTGTTCTGTGCTTCGGACATAACGTGTTTAGAATGAGCGTGATCATGTGATCAAACATGTTGATGGTTCCATACATTTAGTCCGTCACCACCGACTGGCCAAAACATCTCAGTGTCTCTGGTTAGTCAACAAACTAGAGTAAGAAACCGCATTAAGTGAATCTGCTAAGTCTGTCGTCTTTCTCTGAATCTACCCATTTGTTTTGTGTGTGTGACAGAAGACAGCATTATCTTCTGTAGGATCTGAGTTAATAGAGATGTTGGAGCTGATTCTACACAAAGATTCAAATTATTAACATGGGTGATTAACCTTCCAGATCTACTCATAACCTGGTTGCTTTTTCCCCGCCGCTCTTTCCTGGGATCTCTTTGGATCCACGCTAACCACTGAAGACCTGGAACAACCCGCAAGAGCGTCATTTTTGGAGATGCTCTGATTAAATCCTTGTGTTTCCTCAATTTTTCGGTTTCTTACACATCAACTATGACGACACAATCTTCACTTGATGGCTAATACTTCCCACCAGATAAGAGGTGTCATGAGAATGGAATAACAGATGACATTTGATTAATCTAATAGTAGTCACAATGTAGCCTGATCCATGTATTTTGATTAAAATTGAAAAGAAAAGCTTTCCAATGACATGGCTAGGGATTAAAGTCACCATCTTTTTTTCAAGCTCTACTTTTCTCTGTGAGCTGACAAACTGCACAGTGAAATGCATCGAATTCAGAATGTAACTCCAAGAGCAGCATGGTGCTGTGTGGATATCTTTTCTGATTCTTCCTGAATTATTATACATTTTTTCACTGACATAAATGAATCTCTTTTATTCACAATGTCCCCAAGACGCCTTGTCTGCACAGCAACATCTCTGTCTTATGATCATTACTTCTCTATAAGCGTTCTTCAAAAAGATATCGGTGTTGACACGGTTTATGACCAGTCGTGTGTGGGATCACAAGTTGTAAATCACAATTCATGCTTTACAGTTAACATTTTCTTTTTTAAATATGTGAATTAAGCCCATCTCTTGTGATATACAGGATGCATCTTTATGTCAGTGCACAGCTTGGTCTGGTTCCATAACACTATGCAACAATACATTTCATCTGCTAGTGCAGTACAAACCTGTCAGCATGTCTGCATATTTACTGCTATCGTCACAATTTGTAACTTTTGAAACAAAGGTACACACTTTTTCTGTATGTTGACATTAAAACCACAACAGCATTGCTGACACTTTGTTGTGCAAAAATCTCTGCTGAAAGCTACCTTTAACATATTTATAATATGAGCTGGGTTGTGGGTTTGATACACTGAAGACATTAGGGTAATGTGACATTTTGACAGCAATGAATGGTAATGGATGATAAATAACATTGTTCTTAACTCTGAATAATGAGGAAGCTACTATTATTATTATAAACCTTTGTGAGTGATAAATATTCACAGACAATATACTATTTGTGCTAATTATTCAGGACTAATTCTTATATATGGTAATAAAATATATCTATTAAAGGGAGAATGAATGACCCTAAAGACTTTAGGTACAAAATTAATTGAACGTTTTGCAACTGATAAAATTGCCTTTAAACTGTATAGCTTTAGTCAAATCTTTTGCATATCCTTCCACAAGACTCTTACAGTTTGCAGAAGCTTCTCCAAACAGAACTAGTGCAATTGAAGTTTGTAGACCAGCTTGTTCACATATACATTTCAGCTCTGTCAACGTTTTTCATGGGACTGACAACAGGGCTTTAGGTCACCACTTTAAAATATTGACTGTCTGTACGGCGTTTTGTAAGTAACCTGGCTATACAACATGGAATGAAGCCCCATTTTTGCCAAGTCTTTAACTTCCTGGTTGATGTCTTGACATTCTGGCTCAATATTTCCACATCATTTTTTTTTTTTTTTTGCTCGTCATGTTCTTGTTTGTGAAATGCACTAGTTCTTCCTGCAGAAAAAAACATTACACGAGGCAGCCACCCTAGACAATTAGAACCGGGTTCTTAGTTTTTGCTGCAAATCTAACAAAGATCGTCATGGCTTTAATACTCAAAAAAAAAAAAAAACTCTCACTAGCTTCAATCAGCAACTTAACATATTTTGCTTTTGTTTTTGGGTTAATATTTTGCACCAAGATATGTCCATACCACAGAAACAAAACCTGTCTCCTTCATTAGCAGTGTAGACATTGCTGTGGTGTTTACACTTATATCTGTTGAACAGAAGAGCATGACATCTTCATGCATAAAAAAAAACTGTGTCCAAAAATTAACCAGACTTTTGAAGTGACATTGCACTATCAGTGTCTGTATCCTTGATAAGCAATTAAATAGTAATTGAAAAGAGGGACTTAATTATCCCGTTCAGATAGCTATTGATGAAATTTAACCCACCACCAATTTAATCTATCACTTGAAAACAGCTCTTTTACAATGTAATTCATGTTTTTAAAACCATAAAACTGGATTGATAGAAATAGAATCTGTGGGTGATGTTTCTTTGATGGAAACTTGGTAGCCCTCAGACACTTAACCCAAATCTGCACTCTTACACTGTATACTACTCCAATCTTCCATTAGTATGTGTGTTGGGGCCTGCGCCCACTGTTTAGCCTGGCGCAGAGGCACTTCCAGCTGTAGGAATTTGGTCTCCCACATATTCTAAAACCCACTTTCATTTACTTCCCAGTGGGCCAGCATACCTTATTTCTGATGCAAAAGAACACTTTCATAAGTGTCCCGCTGGAGTGCGAAAACACACAAACAACCCCAAAAAAACTCAAATGTAAATTGAACTTTGTTGTTCTTAGCCAACTTGTTTGGTAGGTGGTATCGGGGACATGAGCCATCATTTTCCAAATGAAATGTTTTATCTACTTAAAAAATTTGCTACATGGGTGAGTAAGACATGAATGTGGTGTCATCATTATGCCATTAAAAATGTAAACATGTCTAGAGGCCTTTTAGTGTCCCCCTAGTGAAAGCATTACTTCAACAGTGGTGCTTTCCATACTGACCATTTCACAGTGAAGCCCCTGCTGTCCTCCAGGGAGTTTTTCCTTCACAAAGACTGTAGGCTAACTCAAATGCTCTGAACAAAGGACAGAAGGAGGAAAAAAAAAGAGAGCTCCACAAGATGGCCCATCTCTTTCTAGTTGAATGCTTTTAACGTCACTGTTTCTCAGACAGACATCACGCCGCGTTTAAAAGTGGGTCTAAACCAGGAGACACAGCCATTAAGAGCAATTCAACTGCATGAAAGTAGTGTCTGACAGGTCCACTCTTAGTGACAGATGCCATTATAACCTTTAAAAATGTGATACTGGCACTTTAAGGTTATATCATTTTACCCTTCAACTTTGGCCACCCATCTGCTGTATAATAAGGGTCCATTCCTGTGCTTTGGGACAGTTTTTTATTGGTATTTATTGTAATTATTTTTAGACTCATCTTTAGGTTAAATGAAATTAATAGTGTGATTTATGGCCTACATTTACAATTCCTTGCAGACAAGCTTTTTTTTTTATAACTTTCAAATGTTTCAATTTTCTCCATTTAAAACCCCAGAACTTTGTGCATAGTGTTTGAATTTCAAATATTAAATTATGCTAAATATATGTCTGTATGTTTAGTGTTGTTGTCCCACAGGATGATAAATCCCCCTTCCAAGTTTCATATCTTTTACAATCTCCATTTTCTTCTGGGATAATTCTGTTTTTAGCTCCATCCATCTTTCTACCAACACTGATCAGCTTTAATGCCCATGATGTGCATTACCACAGCAATATGCAGCACATGTGACTTGTGAGTTTTCACATTTGTCCTATTAGCAGATTATTCCATCTGATCTTGGGATCTCTGCAGCTCCTCCAAAGTGGCTCTTTGCTGCTTTTCCATTATACGGTTCCTTTACACAGCCAGTGCAGGTAGATGACAATGTTATGGTAGGTTTGCACTCGTGTCATAGTGTTTTGTTATTTAGATTGGGAAATATGAAACTTTCCTGACCGGTCAGCTTTCTTTCTTGTTTCTTCCTGCTTGTTGATCATGTAGAGTTAGGCCTTATTAATAGGTGACTTTTAAAGACAGTTGTCTGTGCTGCGTTTTAGAAAACGATATCCATAAGAGTGGTTAAATACAAATGCACGCCATACTTTTCAGCTGTTCATTATTTTATCAAAGGAAATGAATATACAATTCATTAAAGTTTGTGTTATGAAGAAAAAAAGAAAATAAAAAGGGGCCATAATTACTTTTGAACTGTATGTTCTAAATTTCATTACACAAAATCTTGCTTCTGACATCAGTAATTTCACCTTGAGCCACCTGATAATTTTCACCTGACTGCTTCAAACAGAAAGTTTGAGAAACAAAATATTCCCAAAAATGTATATTGTCCCCCCAGTTCAGATGGTAATTATGACAGGCCAAGTTTAATCATAGAATCAGGTAGTTATTTTCTCAATGTCAACATGAAACCTTGTCAAGAAATGAATTCTGTCTTTCTCTCAGGAGATAAGCAGGCTCCAGTGCACCCAGCTCATTCAGAGAAAAAAAAAAGCTTGCAGGTCACAAGGCAGCGACTTGCATGTTTTCTTATTTTTTTTTCACCCCTCCCACCTCCGCCCCTCTCTCAATCCTCCCCCCTCTCCTTCTTTCTGAAAACCACCCAAGAAGAGATTAATCATGAAGGGAAAACTCAACTTCACCCTCTAGCTGCAGGTCACAGTTCTTATTTCGTGTGGAATTGGCTTTCGGAAAGCAGAAGGCCTGCCTGGGGGGCAGGGACCTGATATGAGAGGAATTTGAGAATGAAGCAGAGGGGATTGATTAGCCCACTTCATATCCCACACTCTGTAAGCACAGTCCAGCTGCAATCTAACACACCGCTGAGCTGAATAGACAAGAGAAATTGGATTCCTTCCTAATATTTAACCTTCAAGTCAGCTCTAACAGCTGTTGATGGGTTGCTCTCCCAGGTAGTTACAAGAGGACTTTTTACATGTTACATAGAGAGAGAACAGCAAAGTGGGAATGTGATGACTTTTCTGTAGGTTATTCAATTACAATGGTGCAAAGAGCAGCTAGGCCATTCAAGCACATCATCTGCATGCCGCTGCACTGTGGGATTTAATTTTACACCTCTACTTGTCTGAACTCACCATTTGAGTGTGTGTGTGGGCACACACACAACATTGTAATATACAACAGCGCATGTGCACGCACACACACACACACACATAAAAAAAGTGCTTGTCCATGTATGCAGAGAAAGAGCAATTAATGCCTTAGAAGTTGAGGGTGCAGCTAATGGATGGATCATATACTGCCATAATGACTTACTTTGATGTTGGTTGTCAGAGTAGACCTATTTTAGACTGAGAGCAAAAAGGGCTCTTGGAAATATCCTGTAATGCTTTCATTCTTTTTATCCCTTTTCACAAGCAGATGTTCAAACAAAGAGCAGTGCCATCACTTCCTTTCACTTAGATCTGAAGAGTGGCTTCCATTTCGATTGCCAGCTTCCTTGGTCTGTACTCGGATGTGGATCAGTGTATAAAAACGGGATGAGTTGACGGATAAATGGTGCATTTCAGTGACTCTGCAGCCATATTAGACACCAATGAATATTAAATGGATTCATTTATGGGCCAGTTTGATTGTATCTACCCACAATATCTCGTGCCAGTCTTGGGGAAGTGTTGATAAGAGGAGCTGGATGTCATCAGGCTCTTTTTCTCAAGTCATTAAGCCATACAGTTTATTCCAAGCAAAGTGTTGCCCATTTGAATGAGCACATTAGCAAATGTCTTATGATAATTGAGTGCTTGAGTTGCAGAACTGCAGAATTGTATTCATTAGTAGAGTCACACATTTTTTATTAGCACCTTATTCTGTTCCAGGGCTGCAGGCAGCGTTGCCTGACAACATGCGGCTTCTGCCTTCCTCACAATGAGGAGAAATTTAAGCAGTGAACTTCCATAATTAGGAAAATTGTTAAAAAGAAATCTGATCAGGGACTTAAGTGTCCAGAGTTTTGTGTTTCCCATAAGAATTTAGGTCAATTTACCAAAGCGTACTTCAGGCACAGGAGAGCAATTCAATAAAGCAGTCTGGTACAAATCCATAGATAAATGATGCTTCACATTCAATTACACTGAGGATTTTATCTTTACATTTCAATGATTTTGTCAATTAGTCCACATGGTATTTTTTAATTCATCAAGGACTCTGGCCCTGTGTAAGCAGTTATTAGATTAGCTGAGGAAGTGGAAAGAAGTGAGAGCAAGAGCACAGGATGTGCTTTAGTTCCTTTTACCTAAAATAAATTCACCAGTAAATGAGATACCTACACCATGCTAATGCTCTTTGTTATCTTACAATGATCCGTGCTATTTGAAGGTTGCGCTTTTGCAGCAAACCTGAAAAGATGGCAAACAGTCATGTATTTATATAAATTTGACACATCACAACTGTCATGCAAATAGCAGCGAAACAAATCGATTCACAAGGGAGCCCATGCAGAGACCTTGAAAACATACTTGCAACAGAAATTAATTGGAGAGAAAATAACTAATTCTGACATTCCCTGAAGAGGGTCTTTTATCTTATAAATACTGGCTGCAAACTTGAGTATTTGTGCTCAAGTAACACAACACTGCAGATGATAGTATTCGTATGGCTCAGCCCCAGGGGCCGAGCACGACAAAGAATACTTGTTTAGCAACTGCATAACCAAGTCCCAACATGGGCCTGTGACTGTGCCCAACCTCACCTAGAAACCTGCTCCATTTGCATTCTGACTCTCCTGACACCAGCCGACACAATCGGAGGGGATACGGCATCCTAAAGATGCCATTGGAGGTTTCCACATAAATTATTCCTCTATTCCCTGATCCCTCCCTCCCTCTCTTCTTCCACGTGTGCTCCTCCCTTCCCCTCATCATTTGTCCCATGGCTTCTTTACATCACAGTTCATGCAAAGGAGAAAGTGAATTCCAACTTTTTCCAAGTTTTGCTGCCTAATTAGAATCCTTATTTACCTTCCTGAGGCTGCAGGGTGACCCAGAGTATCAGGCTTTTAAAGGCTCGAAATCAAATGTTTCGTTCAGCATTGTATCTGTGGATAAAAACAGCATTGTGAAATAAATTGCACCCTAAAGAAAACCTACTGAACTAATAGCCAACTTAGCAAACCAAAGACATGTTTATGGCACAGGGAACAAAACACCCAGTCTTTCCCAGTTGTTTTGGTTTTCAAAGTTCAAGAGACTCAAACAGTTAAAGGTATTTTGCCTCTCAATGGCAGCTAGTCTACACTATTGACCTGTTAGTTGAGGAGTGGGCAGTTAATTTACCCAAATGGCCACATGAGCGGCTATGTTTGCTACCAAGGGCCAGACCATTAGCTGATTAGATTAGATTATGTTACTGTATTTTTTTTCCATTAAGGCAATAGTGAAAAAAACAAATTCTTGTATTTTACTGTCTAGTCTGACAAGGTCAAACTGTAATCCCTGTCAGTTCCAGAGGTGGAGCCATTTGAAAATGTAATTTCCTTTTTTCCTTTAGAAAAAAGAACATTTGTAACAAGAAATATAAAGCCTTTTATTGAGAAAGTCATTATGAAATTTATATTTAAATTCATAGCTAAATAAAGCATTTTGCTTTCAGTGACAGTTTTATTTATTATAGGATGTGTTATTTTAATTCCTGTTTGCTCTTTCAGGAGCATCTGAAGTCAATATTTACCTGTAGCGCCGTCTAGCTGTGCTAGTCACCACTATTTTTTGATAGTGAATTCATGCAGTCTTTGGAGTCTATTTTATCATCAAGCTAGGCTTTTTCAATGATAAATTAAGTTTTTAAGTCTTCACTAATAAATATTGTAATAGAAGATCCAATCAAAAAAAAGCACTTAACTTATTCTGACTAAATTTCTCAATTTTTATTGCTAACTTTGATTGAGATGATGTTTATTACATGTGAAATACTGACTGCTTACAGTTATCCAACAACAAAATGTATTTTGAAAAATCCAAACTATCCTATTTTCTCCTATCTTTATATCTAACTTAGCAAAGGGAATACATGAAGTCTTGGTTGGCACATCGTTTTCTATGGCCACAAATTTGACCATTAATTTACTTTTCCCAGTGAAACTTCATATACCCATGACACTTTTTTTTTTCCTTTGTCCAATTAAATATAATTCTGAAGCTCTTTAAATCAGACTTCGTCCGAATGCACAATCTAATTTTTCATTTGCTTTTGTACATGATATAAGACATCAAGTCAATAATAAATTAAATTACTTTTCCCATTCATTTTCTTCTATCTATAATTGATCTCTTCAGTTGAAATTCCGTTGTTCTTTTTATTCATCCAGTCTGTGGAGAGTCTGCGTGACATCACTGTGAACAGGGTCTTTCCCTCAAGATGCCCCTGCTGGAAAGTATTCACGCACACGCACACACACACACTTGTACTTTTATTCAAACTGAGGACTTTGTGTTGACTTCCTTTTATTTTAGTAACTGCATTTATGCCTAACCAAGAAATTTTCCCTATTCCTAACCCTAGGTCTTAAAACTTGATTCACACCATACCTCTAAACCTAAATATAAGAGCACAGTAGACCTGTAAAGAAAGTGAGGACGAGGAAAAGGACCTCACTTTCCACAAATGACCACCTTGTGTTGGCAAATGCTGTAATGCCTCTATATATAATATAATCACACGCCCGCACATGCTCACAACTCTCAATACCAAAAATATGCTGTAATTGACTTCTAATTTAGCCATTAGTGTCTTAGTTTTAATCAAAGCATATTATTTCACATACACAGTAGAAGACAACCAAGTAACCTAGAACACGTTTAAATATTTTAATGTGTTTTGTACGACGTGAACATATTCAAACTCAATCGACAATACTGTATCGAGAGACAATAGAATTATTGTGATTTCTGGGTCATGCAATTTGTAATTAATAAAAAGTTACTGAGTTCTGAAAGGCAGTAACAAAAAAAAATCTATCTACGTAGCAATAATAATATTACTCAAGTAAAAGAAAAAGGTACAGTGCAGTAAAAGTACTCTTACAGGTACCTTTATTCCAAAAAAGTTACTCAAGTGAATGTAACCAGTACTACCCACTTTTGAACATAGATAACATCAGTAGCCTCTGCGCTACTTGTTAACAAGCTTAACTTGCTGTATTGGCATTAGCTAGTGATCTTATACCTAACGTTACCTGCATCAATCTGCATTACTCAACTCAGTCGGTTAGTTTGGGGAAAAAAAAACTGTGCAAAGTTCTTTGTGTTTGACTGGTTTGCTGCCATGATTCTAACACACACCTGCACAGTTCTGCACAGCAGCAGCACGACGTCTTATCGCTCATGTTGCATGCAAAGGCGGCTCTGAAAAACAGGTTACGACGTGCTAACAAAAGATTAAACAGATACTTGTAATGGCTGAAAAAAGTGAGAGAGGGCACAAATGTGTTAAGTGCAGAAGCCCCTACTGTATCAAATCTGTATAGGAATACCAGAGTTGGCCACTCTGAGGTAAAAACAACAAACAGCTTCCAGTTCTGGGGGGCATGGCTAACCCTGTGGCGGACAATGCCTCCCAATGCCCGGCTATACCGCCGGGCCCAGATTAGAAGACGTCTGAGTGAAGTCAAGCTATCAGCAAGAAGTTCCCACAATGTCCCATTGTTGAAGAACATAACATGCTTGAAAGGTTACAATTTCCCAAACAGTATTTTGACTTGCCAACAAAGACGTGAAACATTTGATGGAGAAAGGATCTTTGTTAGTTTGATCTTTTTGTGTCCATGGGGAACCATTTATTAGATCACCCCAAAACCCTGAATTCATACCATAGTACGCCATGAAGACAGTCAAGTGGTGGTTCAGGCATTAGACTGTGGAGCTGTTTCTCATACTATGCTGTCAGGCCTATTTACTGGATGCCAGGTTTCATGGACCAGTTTGACTACATAAAAATAATCCAGTCAGGTTGCCTCATGCCAAAAAGAAAATGCTTCTAAAATGGGTGTTCCAATAAGTCAACAACCCAGATCAGCAAGAATAATGTTATGAAGGAGCTAGTTAAACCCACAAAATGATGTAAAATAAAACTTGCATGTTGACATAAACAGAGCTGTTTCTAAGACAAGCCTTAGGAATGCAGAGGAATTGTATAATATAGTGAAGTTGTTTTAGGCTCTAATACCTGTTCAGAGGCGACTGAAGTTGATCAAATTAATACAACACAGATCTGAAGAATTTCTCAGAAACCATAATTATACACCTAAATATCAATTCAGGGATTTCCAGGAAAGTTGAACTCCCAAACATTAGCAAGTGAACAAATCTGTCTAGAAAAGTAGTGATTGTTTTTGAACAGCTTAACATTCAATTATTCTGTAAGTTTTATCACCAAGTTAAGTCAACTCCATTTTATTTGTGTGGCACATTTCAGCAATAAGGCAGTTCAAAGTTATCTATGTAAAGAAAACATAGCACAATAAACAAACAAAAAAGAGATGTTACATTACAGTGGCAAAATAAAGAGAAGTAAGGAAACGTTCCAATCCAGACTATGACTGAAGCTGTGTGCCGACTCTTGAACATTCTTATAGTGATAACAAATCTTTTTTTTTGTTTGTTTTGTTTTATTTAGACTGAAATATGCTGTGTTCCCAGTGCATTTGTTTGCATAAAATAAAAGCTGCCATAAGGACTTTGAACATTACATCACTTCCCTGCTGTCACTTTGAAGACAGTGGTACATTCACGTGAACTAGTTTGAAGGTTTGGAACTCATCTTTTTTGTATATGACTTTTCTCCTCTGTAAGATTTGCAAAACATAAGGAAAAAGAGAAGACTCAATTTTATCTATTTCCTGATTCAGGCAACAAAATATTACCAAACCAATTCTGAAGTTGAGCTAAAATCTGAAAAGGCGTTTATTTTATTTTTTTAACTGTCCAAAGAGCAGCTTTCATTTACAGTTTGGCTGCTGTTGGATTTCTTTCCTAGTACAATTTTCTTATTCTTAAAAATTATTTGGCATGATTTCTATAGTGTTCCATGAAAAGTTGAAGTACAGAAATACTGGATGTTGGTTAAAAAAAAAAAAAAAAAAAAAAAAAACTCCCCATAAAAAACAATGGAGAGCTGTTAATGACCCATCAAGCAGATGCTTCACTGAAAAGTGGAACTGACTTCTGCGACACTAAATACCAGACCCTCGAAGCCCAGGTGTTCAACAATGGCAGTTTCAATTTTTACACACCTTTTAGGTTTATTGGCAACAGCTCATTAGTTGGTCCTTCACTTCTCCTGTGCATGAGTTGCACAAGTGTTTTGAGCATCTGGAGAATAGTACCTAAAATGTCACGTGGATAACATCTTAACCCTCTCCCCAGCAGCAAACATGATGTGATGTGCAGGAGAAATCTTGCAGGTTTTTACTGTTCGGAATATGTTTCTACTCAAGAACAAGAGTTCATTCAGTCACTCTGTGGGGAATTGCTAAAACGTGGCCACACATTATAGGCTACTGGTAACGCTTAGATTAGTTACGGGGCGCAGAATAAGACGAAAACAGTGGCAACTCTATACTTCTGTATGATTCAGTAAATTTGTTTTTCAGTTGAAAAATGTATAAAGTTACTTCTCACTCACTGTTGGTTTTTCTGTAATGATGAAGTCACTCTTTGTTGATATAAAACAAAGAATTTTCTTAGGGCTTTGAACACAGACTTTTGAAGTGCAACGTTAAGTCAAATAAAATTTTCCATTTACAATGTCTCACAATTAAACATCAGCTGTGGATATTAGACACATATGAGGGTGGCTGCACTGTTTAAAGATCCTAGTTATCCAGAAAAAAAAATATATATATATATATATATTCTTTTTAATCAGAAAACAAACTTTTTGCTTTGGAGAATATACAAATAAGTACTAATGAGTCTACATCGGGTTGCAATCAGTCAACATCTAGATGAGTCTGTACAGAGCAGTCTTGTGAATCAACCAGCAACTACAGTCAGGTTAGTATTTAACAGGTGGGTTAAAAAACATATACAACATGTTAAATGCTTGAAGTCATGAACCATGTAGTCATTAGAAAGACAAGAAAAGGAACAAACAGACAATCCAAAAATAACCAGAATTGGGGCGTTACTGCTTATTTTATTTTCAGGTATGAAAAGATTTTATGTACATAACAAACCAATGGTAACTTTTTATTACAAGGGTGTAGTTGATGGACCATAAGTCGGATCAAACAAAGTATTGTACAAGTGACATTTTTTTGTAGTTAAATATATGTTAGAGAAATAGATTGAGAGTAAGTGGGGAGAAAAACGAAAACCACTCCTCTGTTAGACTTGAACAGCACAGCATCTTTCTCTGATAGGCTGTTTCCCCTCCCAGTTCATCACTGTCAGGTTTATTCAGTTATGTCATAGCTGACATGGTGATGGCCTCAGAGAGTGATCTAATATCATCTCAAGGCAGTTTGTTTCAATAGTATGTAAAACAATATAGTAAACACATGCAAATTGTAGATAAAAGAAGATTGTACCTGTTATTGCAGCTTCAAGGTGCCAATTTAACTTGCGTATACAAATAAGGAGTATGTGCTGTCATTTATTTCAGAAGAGCTATTGTTGTTAGGTGAACTCAGCAATGGTTGCCTTACAAGCAGAGGCATCTCTGCATCAAACAAAAGGAACTTGCATACTTAAGGTCATGTTTTCCTTAGAAATCTTTACTGAAAGAGGTGCAACAAATCAGTCAAAACATAAACACCTCTTTGACAGGCTCTTAAACAGTGGTCTAAAACTGCAGTTCTCGAGAACCAGAGTCCTGCAACGTGTAGATGTGTTCCTTGTCCAGCACACTTGAATTAAATGGCAAAACTGCCTCACTAGCAGTCAGTCTACCTCCACGAAGCTCTTCTAATGAGCTAATATTGGAGCCAGGTGTGCTGAAGCAGAGAGGCGTCTAAAAGCTGTAGGACATCGGCCCTTGAGGACTGGAGTTTGAAACCAGCTCTAAAACCTTGTCCATGTACATCAGAATTCTCCCTAAATTGCTCAATACCTTTTTTCAGCAAACATTTAAACCTGCTTTTTCATAATTTTCCACTTTGCCATTTGTGCTTGCATATTGAAAAAAAAAAAAAAAAAAAAAAAAACCCATTGGGGGGGGGTCAGGATGGGGAAAACAAGGGGATTTTGTGAAAAAAACTGCCCCTTTTT
>NW_015113662.1:63011-110175 GCF_001443285.1 Poecilia latipinna | reverse complement strand
AAAAAAAAAAAAAAAAAAAAAACTCATTGTGTGGGTGTCAGCATGAGGAAACCAAGTGGATTTTGTGGAACAAACTGTCCTGTCTTTGGAGCATGTCTGCAACTTTAATTGTGCTTGGAATACCGCACGTATATTGAGATCAGTGCTGTGATAATTCCAGTGTGGGAATCAGTAATAATCAATAATCATATGTACCACCATTCTAGATAAATTAATTTTGTTTACAGTTTTAAGTCAAGTGCCCTGGGCCCATTTTTTTAAGCCTAATTATGTCACTCTAGCATGGCACTCCATTCACAAAAGCGTTCTTTGATTCACTGTTTGCTCATCAGTTTGAGACAAGGAAGGAGTTTATAAAATAAGATCTTGGATTTGTCAGTGGCCTTTGACCTGCACAGCTGACTCATTACTGTTTGTCACAGGAGAGCTGAACATTTCTGACAAGCATGTACAGCAGAAGGAGATCAGAGGAAGAAATGGGTTGTTTCAATTTTCTCAAAATGCCTTTCTGCGGTTGAAATGGACTGAAGGGACATCAAACACTCTTGGCTGTGTCGCTCTCAGAGGGGAAGACAGACAAAATTATTTGATGCCATCTCAGGCTCGCCAGAGTTGGGGTTCACGATGTAGCTTGCAGGGATTATTAGCTTGTAGCGAGTATTCATGGCACTCACGATTATTATTGTGGAGAGACAGAACAATGTATTGTCTGCTGTAAAAAAGTGAATGGTTAGAAGTTGTAACATGTGCCAAAACAATGACCCCATGCATCTCTTTCAACAAAAGCAGAGAGGGGGGGGTGCGGATGTTTCCGCCTCCCTTGGGTGCAATCTGACTCGGATAAATATTTGCTGTGTGGTTTGAACATCACACAAAGCCATTGTGATGATCTTGTGGAGCTTGTTGCGATTGGTGTAGACCACCACAGAAATGGATTGTAGTTTTTCAGAAACTTTCAGTTGAAATCATTATTATTCCCTTTTATTTCTATTGACCCATTTGTCTTATGCCATTACTAAAAGGCTGAAATTCAATAAGAAAAATAAATGGAAAATTCTATTGAATTATTTCATCAAAAATATGATATAAAAATCTCAACAAACATTCAGAAATGTAAATCTGTTTTTAAGGATTTTGATTTTATTCACAAAATACCGCAATAATAAAATTTATTGAGAGTTACCACAGACAAAAAATGTCAATTTGTCTTTAAAAAGTGTCACTAAAGATTTTCTCTGAAATTCTGCCCACTGACCCATGTTAGTTTGTGTTTTACCATCACACACATCCATCACAGCGTCCAGAATCATATCAATACTTGCCCATTTCCCCAGCTGAGTAGATCAATTCATTTAAAAGGAGCCACAGCCAGACATCCGTTGCAGAGATTAGTGCATATATTGGCCAGTCATCTGATGGAGGGTTGAAGGTTCATTAAGTCAATGGAATCCTTAATCAATAGGCAAACTTTAAGTCTAGGCTTTTATGGGGGACTTTCTGCTTCAGATGTATTTACACTGGGATGGCATGATGCACTGAAGAGCCAGTTTCTCATTTCCATGATGTTTATATTGCATTTCGTTCTGTGTATTTTGTCCTTGGCAAACAGTGGTTCTCGCAAAATGCTTGAAATATTTGTAACAGGATATTTCAACCAAATATTTGGAAAATGTTTACAGCTATGTTTCATAACCTTGCTGCTGTTATGAGATTTTGAACTCCTTTGGGTATCAGATGAGACTTCATTGGCGTTCTGCTCTCAAAGCAAACTGGAGATCCTTGATGGTTAAACTCAGCTTATAAGCATCAATTTCATGGCTTCATTCTGTTTCAGCACGGCCCAAATGACAGTAGGTGAAAAGTCAGCCCAGCTGGAGGGGTTTTGTAAAATCCAGGAGCTCAAGTTTCTTGCAGTCCGGCATATCCCTCTCCAGTTAAATCACGGGGCACGCTCTGGCTGTGATTCTTAAGTGTCACTTGTGTCCACCTGAATTATTGTTTGTGTGTAATGCAGGGGAAGAGCTGGGATGCAATGAGAAGTGGTTGTGTCCTCTGATTGATTGTTAAGTGTTGTCCAGGAGCCATTGCCAGACTCCACTTAACGGCCTGCACAGCAGAAAGCAATCAGTGGTTGTTACTAAGGGTCTCGTGGGGACGGCCCCGGTCATGATTGATCTTCAGTGGATCTCTAAAGATGTCTGAGAGAGCTGGGTTTCACTGGAGTGGTGTTCAGGTCAGGGGGAATGCCCTCCAACATCACAACTGAAAACTTTTCTCGGCACAAATAAAACTCTACTTTCTTTCTCCCCCCTCCCAATGTAACTTTTCCTTCTGTGGAGAAAATGAGACATGCCACGAGTGCCTCTGCCTTTATGAGGCTTTTTAATTGGCATGACAAATGGTGGACACTTGCATACATCATTCATAAGGCATGTTAATGGCAAATTACTGCATGAAGCAGTGGATTATAGTCAAATAGTAAACCCCAGTGGATATATTGAATGTCTCCAGGCACTACCTGAAGACACACAACACACACACACACACACACACACACACACACAGCCAGCTGTAACACCAGGCAGCAGAGCTGTCTGCTCTCCAGTGGTGTGTCAATGTGTTCAGTGACCACAACGCCTGGTGTTAGTCTCATTACAGAGGGATCAAAGGGACATGAGCTTCATAGCAGCGGGGACTCTCTTCAGCCCCCCCTAGAAGCAACTCCTCCTCTAATCTCAAAGGTCACGTTTAGTCATTCAAATATAAAACAGCATCACATCACTTTCACCCATGCAACCTGCTCGAGTTTTCTCCTAAGCAGATGTTAAGAGAAAACTGAAAAAAAAAAAAGAGTACCTTAAAACTGAGTATGTGTGCGGGGGGGGAGAGAGGTCAGGATATGCTTTAATTTAAACAGTCGTTAGCATCTTGAATTACCAGCTTTTTTATAGCTACATGTAACAGCTTTTAAAGTTGTAGCAATATACATTATGATCACACTGAACCCTACATCCTACATATTAAAATAAAGAAGTGTAGGATTTAATAGACTCACAAAGTAGGTATGTCACAAAAAATATATTGTAATGTTGGTTTGATATTTTTTATAGTACATTGCTCTTGACATCCTTATTACTTTTATAAACATTTGCAGGGAACTACACATTAACTGGCCGCTTTATTAGGAAAACCATGCTAGTAGCAGGTTTGGCTTCCTTTTGCCCTCAGTACTGTGAACATTTTTCTTTTTACAGTTGTTTCATATTTGTCAGAATATCAATTTTGAGACATTTAAATTCTTGTCATTTGGAAGTAAGGTGTCCAAGAAGTTTCCTTGGAAAATATGCTGAAACATTTACAGCACAGCTGAATAGTTGTAAAAGACAGGATGAGTTTATTCTTTCATAATGGGTTTGCTAAATTACAACCCTACTGTCTGGATGACATCCGGTGAAAGTGGGACTCATCAGTCCAGACAACTTTTTTCCAATCTGCTGTTGTCCAATTTTGGCAAGCCCGAAGAAACTGTAGACTCAGTTTCCTGTTCTTAGCTGAGATACCGGCACCGATTTGGGCTGACTGCTGATGTTGTAGCCCATCTGCTGTTTGACGTGTCCTGAGAATATATCCTGCATACATACAGAAGATGTAATATGTAGTCTTTGCCTTTCTATCATTGAAAACCAGCCTGCCTATTATCCTTTGAGTCAAGTTAAATAAATTCATCTTAAGGGGCCATCCCATGATTTGTTTTAAGGAATCTGGACTGAATTTTATAATTATTCAATCAAAATATACAATGCTTAGAGCATGTAAAGCTGAACCACACTAGAAAGATTCCTTAATGCACAGGTTGGCATTTTATAAATCTATTATAAATTTTAAATCTATTACATAAAATGTAATTAGATTTGTGATGCATCATATAAACTGGAAAAACTTGGATTGAATTTGTGTATTTAGATACACAATTTGTGTATTTAGATACACAAATCCAAATTCAAAAGTTGATTTGAACCAAATCCCAAATCAACTTTTTCAGATAAACTATAAATTGGGCCTTAACCCTTGTGTTTACAAATGGGGTCCAACTGACCCCACACACGTAAAACTTATATCATTTGCCACAGTCCTCCACGTTTGACACGTTTCACATGTTGTTGGGCAGCCTCCAGTAACAGAATAAAGTCACCAGACGGGTCTGAAAAGTTGCTAAATGGAGGGACAACGTTGCAAAGTTAACAACAGTGCTTTTCCTGACCACATGCTAGCTTAACAGTGTTGTGTCGTTCACCAAAATGATTCGTTCAAATGAACAAATCATTTCGGCGAATGAACTGAAGCAAGTCACTGATTTGTTCATTTCTCTAGGTGAGGTCAGCGACATCATTGAATGGAATTGCATTCTGTGATTCACAGAATGTATGATAAAGATTCACTCAGGCAGTGACACAATGCCACTCCAGCACAGTGTACTGCGAATCAGAACGTGATCCGGTCTCTCACTCACAGTACAGTAGGATATTGTGAGTGAGTCGTGTACCGCACGAATCAGGGTATGGATGCTGTCTAACCCCTGAATCAAATATGCAGGCATAATGCAAAACAATATAATGCTTCACTTGATGCAATATGCTTATTTTGACTGAAGACTGCATATTATGCGAATGCATTTCCAGCCTGTCAAATAAACAAGTAAATGGTATGTTAAGATAATGGAGACTGGGGGGTGTGTGCGTTTGCTTTTATGTCTCTTGACACAACATTAACTGTTAGCTTGGAGAAACAGAGTGAGCAGCACTGTGTTGGACACAGCGCCACTCCAACACAGTATGGTACGTAGATTGTGCTGGAAGAAGCGCCGTTTCACTCTATCAACTGTGTAAATCAACTTGTGAACGGATCATTTTAATGTACTGACTCTAGAGATTCAGTACACTCAAATGAACTTCAGCTCCCATCACTCTTGGTTGACCTCCTCTGCTCATCCCAACACTTGACCATGCCCCTCAGTGCCTCCTAAAATGCCCACTTTGGTGGAATTTTTCAAAAATTTGTCTGGGATTGTTTAGATTGTATTTACTTCCACTTTAAGGTTCTTCAAAACAAAGTTATGATTTGTGAAACCTTTATTTGTGTGAAATGGGTATTCTTAGTCTCACTTTTGTAAATCTTGGCTGGCGTTCTTGAAATACGTGCCACTGACCCTACTAATTAGTCCTTCATCAACATCAGAAAAACAAACCTTTTAGTGTGAAGGCAGACACCGTGTAAGTAGGCCCAAGTGGGCAAGGGGTGAAACGGGAGTCAAATGAGTACATAGTGTGTATCTCCATGTTTTTTTTTTTTTGTTTTGTTTTGGATTTTTTTGTATTCTGGACAACAACTTAATTAGAAATGATCCTTCAAACCGATAAATCTTTATTAATAGGTCGTTTTTAATTTCTGTTTACTGTGTGTCTTTCCCTTTTTATGTATGTCTTGTTGCTATGCTCATATGCTGTCAGCAATTAAAATTACTTGACTGATTTTTGTCACAAAATGAAGCCCTTATTCTTTCAAATGACACAGTGAGTGGACAATGATGGTGACAGCTAATAACACTATGGTGCCAACAGCAGTTCCTCGGGATCTGAGCAGCTGTTCTGCACTCTATATTGGCCTGTTCTTCAAGGGGAGGGAAAAAAGAGCAACCTAGATGAGAATTTTGTGCTTCAGTGGCTATTGAAAGATGAGGCAATAAACTGCTAAACTTGAGTAATCACACAGTCCCTCAGGAATTCCTCAAATGGGGATGGTCAAAAAGCTTGAAATTTGAGCCCCACGCACACGACCCGGGCTTTAACATTTGATGAGATTCATTATTGTACAGAGCTGAATACAAGTGTCTTTGATTACAGGGCCCACCATTATATTTCCCTACCAGTGTGCATTTCCATGCAAGAAAGTCAGTGGGATTAAAATCTCAATTCATTCCAGTCAATTCTCCTGTAACAAGATTTCTTTAAAACCAGGCAGAGAGGAAAATGGACTCGAAAGCACTGAAACAACTAGACCATAAATTATAAAGATGTGCTATCTGTTAACTGAACACACCTTTAGCTTGCAGATGCATTATTATTTAATGTTCAGAGGAGTTGGTTTTATGTAAATTGGAGTCTTGTATTCTCTTCTGCCCCCTTCTCAATGCCAGGTACTTCCGAACCAAGCAAAGGGGAGAGATTATGCAAAGCAATTAACATATGAAAATAACGTATTAATATACTGTCTCTGAACTGTATCCAATCAGTTCCTTTTCACTGGCGTGTGTACAAAACAATTAAAATTAAATTTATACTGCTCTTCCTTAACATATTCTGCAGAAAATGGAATCAGTGAGCAAACGCTGACAAAAGTTTTACAGGCCTGTGTTTTTCCTTAAAGGCACACTGACTTGGAGAATATTTATAAGACGCCTTGCTAATAAATTCCAGTCTTTGTTTCTCCCTAATGATGTGTGCATCTGAGACAAAGCACTGAAATCCATAGCGGTAGCCAGGTGCTAATGAATGGCTTACATTATGCTGTCCACTAATTACTACTGCACCATAAATAAAACACAAGACAATCAATTAGTGGTAGGCGTGTGTTTGTTAGTCACGGGCAGCAAAGATCCTCCAGGCCAAGGCTTTGCAACAAACCAGCCTCTTCAGGGTGTAATTCTGCAACAGATAGGATGAATTCAGATAAATCATACTCTGAATCTTAGCAAATGCGCACTTCAGGCAGTCTGGCTCAGACGGATTACAGGTAAATATTATCAACAAAAGGATAAATGAAATTGTTGGATGCGCATGGAGTAGTAGGTCCCTTTCAATGATTAAGACAAAAGAAAACCTCTTGGCAGTTTAAATTTAAATTGGGGAAAATATCAGTGCTTCTTCTCCAAGCTAGCACAACACAAAGCCCAACCAGCTTCCCCAGACACCAACTGGTTAACATATCACCCTTCATCTGGACCAGAGCAGGCGAAATCAAAGTGCATTAACACTGCATGTAGACTGCACTAAATGAATTACACTGGCATTATGTGGCCTCTGGTCCGGCCTACATGCGTGGTAGGATGCATAATTTGTGCATTAATGTAATTTACATTTTAACACAGTCCTAAAAGTAAACTTATTAGTTGATAGCTATCTACTAATGTGCCAAAGAGACCTGCTTGTTACTTGTATCCAGGGAGAGGGCTGGGATTACGCATGACAAGGTTGGCCTTGCAGCAACATGGACAAAGAAATGATGCCTGCCAGGAGGACAGACAATGATCAAGTTTAGTGGTATAACATTTACTTCAAAAAGAGGCCGTTTTTCTTCTTTATTTTCAAGGACCTTTAAAAAGATCACGCCAATAAGTAGTTTGGGCCATAACAGTAAATCCACAGGATAAAACAATAAGTTCTCAGGTATAGTATCTGCCTTTAGAGCCATTTTGTTCCATCAAGAAAAACGTGTACGATTTCAAAAAGTAGCTAACTTGCAAAGTAATGCAGTTAATGTATGCAATTCAAACCAAACGCTGCCACATTAAATGTCTTTTATCTCTGTCCCAGCAGAGTTTCAGCTCTTTCTTGGGACAAATTCTTGTCCCTGTGGATGACAGAAGTTTCCTTTCTTAAAAAAAAAAAAAAAAACAGAAAACAGTGCGACCGGGTTGCAGTCCCATGATGCAACGCTCCCAGTGGTTACATCTGCTCCATTCTTTCATCTTTCCCCATTGTTAGGTGGAAGCTGTCACATTAGGAGGAGAATCGTGGCTCCTTCCCACCCCCAAGTACCCCTCATTTCCCATTCCAGCAGTTGGCAGGGTGGCAGGCCTATACAAAGGAGCGTGCACCAGGAGCGCAGAGGGGAGCACCGTTAGGAGGAAAAACAGTTTGGGAATTAAGGTCATTAATTTTCCACTTTCAAGGGCTGCCACACAGACGGAGATAAAGTCAGCATAAATATTCTGCCGAAGTTTCTCCTGTTTTTCTCCTCTCCCCATTTTCATCGGCAGCCCATTTATCTCCATGCTGTCAATTAGAGGCAAAAGCAAAGAACTAATTAGGAACTGTGCAATTTTAATTAGCTGTTTTGATAATTAAACTAATTGGTTCCCTTGTGTTTCTGCAATGTGTGCTAAGAACTTTTTGATATCTGGGCAGCAGATTTTCTATCCGCTGGTTAATTAGTCACTTTTGCATTAAAAAGGAGCCTTCCTTAATAGCCTTAATTTGCAGTTGAAAAGAGAATCTACCATCAATAATTTGTGTAATTGGTAACCGTTTGATTGTAATTTAGAGGCACGGCCGGACAGCTCTGCATGTCTAATTCCTAATGACTAGGATTAAAGTTGGATTAGCTGTTTGGGAAAGGGATTCACTCTCCCCTCTTCCCTACCCACCGAGTGACACCTTGTCGACATTTGATTGGTCATGAAATTCAAATTGACTAGATTGAACAGCGGGGCTTATGCTGGTTTTATTACTTTCTATATGGTGAGCCTGTCAGGTTACATCAAAAAGATTGCAGTGATTCTTATTTTCCACCCACCACGTGAGCAGCTCCATGAAGATGAGAAGGAAAAGTGGTTACAATTTATTATATTATGTGGTAAATCCCTTCTATCAAAGGTATTTATGTACAGCTGTGAGGGGAAAATATAGTCAAGATCAGCCACTAGGAGGAGCAAAGCTCTCAGTGTAACAAAGTGCATCAGGTCTCATTCATGTATCTCCAAGCTTACAGGCTAAAATAACAAACAACTAAGTATCCCTCTTTCATCAGTGCATTTTTAGGTATGCATGTAATAAATGCTTTGTAAAAAAATGACTTCTTGCAGTAGCAGAAGCACAAAATAGATGCTTACAGGTGTCAGCAAGGTGCCAAAGAGCATTTGAACACAAAGGCCTGGATTAAAAGCATATCATTCAGCATCTTAACTGTCAGACACAATCTCTATACTTTTACAAACCACAACCACGTCAGTAGTCTGATTAAAAAGCACGATTCATCCCACTTAGCCAGAATATAATTAAGGGATATGGCTTTAAAAGCCCAGCCCTGAAGCCTCTCCCTATTCCACATAAAAGGAGCACTCTCCACTGAGCTTTGCCTGTAAATATCATGTTTGATATGAGGTTTTAATCTGCTTAGCCATTCTGAACTATAGAATGGGCTCATCCTCTCCCTGGAACCTCTGTCCAATGGTTGTGTGCCTGAGGACGAATGGGAACACAACACAAGTGCGCTATCTGATTAGTTGGGGTTAATTACAGTGCACTGTTTTGTAGTGGTTGCATTTGAGAGCAGCCCATAAATAGACAGGCATGGCTAATGCATGCTCAGAAATGAATTCTAATTAACTGTGCATCAGAGGAGCCCGCTCAGGGCTTGTTGCTGGTATCCACTGACCCAGGTGTTGGATGTAGAGTAGGAGAGAGGGAGCACCCTAAGACACGGCAAGGAGCTTAGGGGTAACCCGCAAAAACATAACTTGTTGTGACTTAACACATGGGTAATTTGTATTGATGAGAACTACTTTAATAAGGGACCCTGTGAAACCTGTTCATGTGCTCTTATAATAATTGTTGAAGCAGTCCACTGAATGGTCTCCACTTTCAAATGTTAAATGGTTATTTGAAGCCGAGCCCTGATGACACTGAACCATTGTTCCCTTTACTTTTTCCAGTTTTCTGTGTGATTGGATTAATTATGTGTCACTCACTCAACGCTATAGGTCAGCAGACATACATTCTCGGTCATAAGTCATCAATCTATGCGACCGTGGAGATGAAAAGTCAAGCGTGTCAGCCAGAAAGCGGTACAGAGAGGGATCAGACCATTGATTTCAGGGCCAAACCAATCTTACCACAGCTTGCTGCCTTGAGAACTGAAATTATCCCTATGGGCATGGTACAAGAGGCTTTGTATCTTAGATTTGTAGAATAGGGCAGACATAATGTTAATTTGGGATTATTATCAAATGACTAAGCATATGCACTTCATACACTAGGTCAAACTGTTGAAACCAAATTGCAGGAGGATTTGAATTAAAATTTAAAAAATTTGTTTTTGCCTTTTACAATTTTCATCTATAATTTAGACTGAAATATCTTAGACAGGTGTGCAGATAAGGATGCATAAGCTTTCTACATCATACAGCACTGTAAATAAGACTGACCTCCACTAACAGATTAAATTCTACTTTGCTTTATTTGTCTGACCAAAATCTTTCAAACATTAAACTATTTTAATATGAAGCAAAGGTCGTCTTAGCTCTAAAAAAAATAATTTTCAGAGTAAGATTTTTGGGGGTGGGGGGGCTATTGAAACCAACCTAATCCCATGTGAAAGGGTAATTCAAGTCCCATTGCTACACTATTAGAGAACTTTGACATTTTATTGAAACGATGTAAAAAAAAAATAATAATAATAATAATTTAAGCACAATCTGTTAACACAAAAAAGACTGAAATATTTCAAGAAGAATTCCATTATGCCCAAACTAAGTAAATTCAACACCTAACAGTGATAGAAAACAGTGTCTTTGACATCGGTTCATCTGTAAGAAGATTACAAAGCTGTTTCTAAGATTTAGGGGCTTCAACAATCTAGAGAGAGAGAGCTTCTACACTCATGGACAAATGGTAAACCCTTTCAGGAGTGACACGTTTACCAAATTTACTCCAAGAGCAAATCAGTGACTTTTCCTGGTTACAAAAAACCCCATGTTATCATCTAAAGTACTGAATGCCTCACTTGCCTTGGTTAAGGTCAGTTTGTATGGGGGCACATTCCTGCCATGATGTTAAGCAATCACAACGACGGTGTATATATTAATTGAGAGATCACATAGCTCTGATCAAGGCTGCATTTCCATTTACTTGCGGGCCCATGTAAATGCGAGTGGTAAAATATGCTCCTTTCACCCATCTGTATGCTCTCTCAAAAAACATTGTGCTGACTCTCTGTTTTGTGGGTGTGTTTGTCAGTTGGCAGTGATAACTCTTCTGATTGATCTGGTTGGCCAGAGTTTCAGTTGATAACAAGCACAGGTCTTTGTCTAAGAAGAAGAGGAAGAGGTGGAGAAGGACAAAGATAGCACACTTTTAACGCAATTGCTTGAGATTCACAACACGGTGTGAAAAATTGCCCATCTCATTATTTACAGATTAGAACAATCTTTTTCAACAGTGGGAAATGCAGAACATCTAATTTTGGGGTTCTTTGAAGATCTAAAACATTTTATAGTTTTAAGCAGTGTTGGCAAAACAAGACAGGCAAAATAACCAGCCAAACCTTTGACACCTAGCATAGCACTGTTTATGTAGGGTGCTAGCAGCAACAATTATTGCCATATTTACTCTTATTATTATTAAAAGATCCTTGCAGGGATAAAAATCTCATTACATATCAGTAGAAAGTCATTTAAGGAACACTGTCACAAAATATTTGTGGTATATTTGCATATTTTACTGACTTTCTCTTTACCGCCAGAAGAGCAGGCAGGAAGTAAAAAGGTCTGGTCATGTGACCATTCGCAGCCCCTTTATTACATTGATATTGCTTAGAGATATGTTATTTTATTTCAAAACTTAAATTTGCTACCCATAGCTAAAACAACACTTTTAGAGCTTCCAGAAGAAAAAAACAAAGTCTTGCAACAATTGTTTTCGGTGGAATTAAATTATTTGTTTTGGCATGAATGTAATGACATGAGTGTTTACTAAAAATAAATAAATAAATACATTAATGGATGAGTTTCAAGGACAAAACAATACTGTTCAATAGTACAAAAGGCCTACTCAGATTTTCCACAGAACATTTTGATGGTTGACCAAACCTTAAAGAAAACATTGTGTAGACTAATAGGGTAATTCTGTAATTATTTTTAAGGTTCTACTTAAACATTCAAGAAAAATAACATCATAGTTAGAGTCAAGTGTTGTGGTGGTAATGTGATGCTCAAACACACTTTGTTATGAAGTAGGCCAATGATCTGAGGTACATTTGCAGGTCCATCCATGACTGACTCAATAAAACAAAGTGAAGTTTTAAGACTGACTTCAAAGTTAAACTTAAATCAAACTTAAATCTAACTGATATGTAGTTCATGCTCAAAATGCATCAAATGTAGGCACAATTGTGGTTATTTCAAATCCTTGATGGGAGTTGTTGCTATCAAGGTTGCATCAACATAGGTTGGTTTGAATCTGGTGCGTACCTCCAGCGGTCATTGGACGAGAGACGGGGTGCACTCTGGACAGCTCACCATCACAGGGCTCTTTGCCCAATATGAAAATGTATTTCATTATCTGATACATTTGAGTAACAAAAGAAGAGGATACAAGAACTCTGTAAGAGGGTGATACACATGGCAGAAACATTCACTTGCAGAGATCTAGTACTGATAATGAACTGAAACAATGGAATAACTGGTGCAAAACGTGACAGAAGGCAAGGACAGACTGAGCAGGCTCACACCACAGACAGACAGCCTGCTGGCCGCTGACAAACCAGCGTTATTGTAGCTCCACTCCGCTCCACTCTCCTAAATGGCTAATCTTTGTTGGATCTCACCCTTAATTGGTTAACAGTCTCTGCAGGGCAAGTGAAAGTGGTGCTATTTAAGGCTCCGCCACGAAACAGCAACACTTTCATCTTGGCAATAACGGGCAACAATTATATTACCAGATTCGAAACTGAGCCCTTCTATCTAGCCACTAATCAAAAACGCGGCCCATCTGTTGTGCTCGCCTTGCTTTGAAACGGCTGCGTGTATGATGTATGTATGATAAGTGCGTCTGGACGCTAATTAGCGGCTAGACAGACCGCAATTAGACGGTTTCAAATCTGCGGAGGAAAGTAGAAGTCGGAGAGGAAAACAATAAGCGCATTTTGTGTTGACTCAAAGTCTACCAGGACGGAGCAGCATCACTCTCCCTCTCAGCCGACACTTACGCACACATTAACACAACCCCTCCACATGCACGTGCGCGTGCTCTCGCTCTCTTTCTTTCCATCACGCGCATTCAGACTGGCAGGCAGCCTCGCATGCTTGCGCGCGCGCCCGTGCACGCACTCACTTTCCCTTAGCTGTGCTTTTGTGTTTTGTCAGAATTAATGAGAAAAGTTCCCTTGCCCTAGGGGTAATTAGTGTCCTTGGAGTTAAATAAGCTAATACTTAGACACCTCTGGCACAAGCAATTATGTTTGTGTATTGAATAATTGATTCAAAGAGGGGGGGAAGGGCTGCTAATCAGATCTGAGCATAATGAATTGATTTAATTAACAGGGGAATCCGAGGGTCTCTGGAAACTGCGCGCATTTATTCAGCGGCAGAGAGGCGAGAGCGCGGCACACAAACTGGGAGAGAGGCGGCGCGAGTTTGCTTTTAGCAGTTGTCAGATTCGCAATTGGATTTGTTTGAATATATAGTTGCTGTTTCGGAGCAAATGAGAAGACGAAAAGGAGAGCATTAACACCGAGAGGAGAGAGCTCAGCTGGTTTTCAGTCCGAGCGAGTGATACGTCCGTGTGTGTGTGCACTCTTTTACGCAGATATACTCTAAATTTATCTCGCTTTTCATTGTTTTTTTTGCCATTTTTTCCCCTTCGCATGGAATTTATCAAGGGCAACCGAAGCGGTGTTTATTTGCATTACAGTTCAGCCCGAAAAGGGGGTTCTCGTCGTGTTTATCGCCGCATTCCGTGTGTGAATTATTATTGATAGGAGGTGCAGAAAGCGATCCGTCTTTCCATGTTTTCTCGCTCCTTTTTTTTCTACCCCCTTTTTTTGGTTTAGCGAGGCGTAGTCTAGTAGAGTCAGCCGCGCGTTTCAAAGCCATTTCCAGGAGAAGCGGCGAGCAGACGGAGCGGTGCAGCCTGCTGGAGCCGAGGACGGATCGCCCGGGGAAGGACTCCTCGTTCCTCAGGACGATGGTGTTGGACAAGGAGGAGGGTGAGTAACATCCTCAGCAGCAGGATGCAATAATAATAACCCGGGGAAACTACTGACATTTTTACACGTTTGAAGTCTCCCCGGGTCCCGACCTCATTCAATCACGACGGGCTCCGGTCTTTTATTTGCTTGGCAGGGAAACATTTCTCCACGAAAGTTCCACAAATACACTGCCACCTCCAAACTGCCGCTCAGTTTGGAAGAGTTGCGTGTTTATTTCAGACCACGTTTGTTGTGTTACGTCTTTTTAGGGCAGCATGCACCACTCCACACACTCTCCTCTCCTCTTTGCTCCTCTCTCTAAGTGCTTTTTGCGTCTGTGAAGTTGGCGAGGCAGCCTTTGACATCACACGGGATGGGAGATGACAGCGGAGTGCTTTTAACTTGATTGCAAATTATGGATAGCGCCGTGCGACGTTCGCTCACTTCCCATCGAAATAGGCCTTCTTGCATTACTTATCTATTTCAATGTATTCAGGTTAATGGGTGAGGCAGTCTAATTAATTTTAATTTGAATCAAACTTGCCTCTAATGACGTCCCATTTTGGATGAAATGCTCAGATGCACTTTCATTTATTCAGCATGATATCCACAGCAGCCTCACTGAAGGTTTTTATGTGTTCTGAAAGGGGGGAAAAAAACTCTCTTTATTCTGCACCTCTTTAGAGGGATTGAGTGAATATGGACCACCTGCTGGTATACACAGTGACAGCCTTCATGGACCATATACCACATCTCAGTATGTTTCTGCTGCACACTGAAGTTTATCCGCCTCATATGAAAGTAATGGATGCATTTGGAACACATTATTTATGATTGAAAATGGATATTTCATTTGTCTTAGCGCTTCATCCTTACACTTACACATCTGAGAACCAATAAAAGGATTGCGGTGCAGACATAAATTGGTCTGTCTGGCTCAGGCTATGTTGTGCTAATGTACTCAAATTAACTCAACTGTAAATTGGCCCCTTCTTCGGATGTCCATCTTGCTAAAAGTTCCCCATATGATTCACGATTCGGATTGCTTTTAGCAGTTATTGGCTAAGCAATATGGTAAATGTACAAGGTGATGCAAATGGCATTAGTGGGGAAAGGATGCACAGGAGCATGTAATGCAGTCAATACTACATTAACTACTGATGCCCAATTACAGAAGCAGGGAGAGAGGCTTTTAGGAGCATTAGGACTTGCAGAAAAGCTGAGATCACCTGCTGCTCATTGCCTAAAAGCTTCACCCTTTATTTGCTGGGTACAACCCAGGGCTTGAGCATATTCTCTTTTTTTGGCCAGGTTGTCAACACAGCAGGCTGGCCCTGGTCTCTTTCACTGTGGTGCCCTCTTAGCGTTTATTGGCTCTAAAGTTATAGGGTTGTCAATTCAACCTTCTTGTCTAATGTATCCTCTAAGTGCCTGCACAAATACACATGTGCAGCGAGGAAGGCGTGGGTTGGTGTTTTTGGGTGGCCAGGTGTGCGATGGCTCCGCGCCTCTTGATTGATTTTTGTCATACACCGTTTTGTGTTTACACAAATAACTTTTCTATTCCGGTTTCAGTATTTTCCAAGCGAGAGCTCACCGGGTATTCTACTGGTGTGTTCAAAACTGCGATTTTAGCCTGCTCCAGTGTATTATTGCTGCTTGTCTGGTTTTAAACTTAGCAAAAATCTGCAACAATTTGAGCTGCAGAAGCTATTACAAGACATTAAACTTTGTGGGACATTTTTAGAGGAAATTGGGTTGATAGTTTATTGCTGGCCAAGAAAAACAGATCTCAATACATGAACTGAAATCTGCAGACATGCACCAGTTTCACATTAACTTATGTAGAGCCAATTTGCCGTTTCGTAAACTAGGGACGTTTTTGACATTTTTAATGTCTTTTATGGCAGGCATTGCATGCAAACTGCAAACTATTTACTCTTTTAAAGGGTAATTAAAGTATGAACTTATAATTTAAACAATTCTGGAGAGAACTGAGAGCACTACGGATGACTGTAGAAGGAAAACAGGCACTGCTCTTTGAAATGACCTAATATGCGGGCCATAGTCGATAATGAATAGCAACACATGTACCAAAATATTCTGTGTCAACATTTTACTTCACCCTGTGATATCAGGCTCCAATTTGCCTCTAATTTGAAAGGAGAAAAAAAAAAAAAAAAGCAACTCAGCCATTTTCTCTTTTAACTATGGGAGAAGAAAGTGGGTGCACACTGAAGGCGTATTTTTGCTGAATATTAACAGAACCACAGTTTATTTCCCCTTAGAGAAGGGAGCAGAAAGGAAAATCCTCCAGCTGCTGATAAGTTTCTGGTCACCTTTGTGGGTTAATTTAAGATCCCGTTATCATCCTGTCCACTGGAATTTCTACATTCATAACACATGTGATTGAAAAGCAATGCTTCAGCTGAATACAGGCTTGGCAATCTGTCGGCCGCTGTAATAAAAGTCGGGCTTCAGGCTCCGATATTTATTTTGAAATAATAAGAATTGCTTCATTCTTTACCAGTGTTGCCATGGCAATACTGTCTCGTAGCGATGTTATATTGATTTAGAAAGTGGACAGTAATATTTCTTTTCTGTTATTCAGTTTCTGAGGGTTGATTTCTAATTTCCAGCTGGAGATTACTTTTATATGTTCCTTAAGTCTTTTTTTCCACTTTTTTTTTTTTTTTTTTTACAGAGGAATGCAATTTGCTCTTTTCTATTTGCCATTTTCTCAGCTTATTGGTTCGCTCGGGCTTCAAAATTAAACTTGCCCATTTCAAACAGTGAAATTACGTCTCATTTTTCTGCTGTAGGCCTTGAAGAGTATTAAAAACACACAGCTTTGTTTGATTTTTTTTTTAAAGTCAGGAGCTATATATATATATATTTTTCTTAATGTCAATTTGCTCTACTGTAATTTTAGAGTAACAGATTTTTTTTTAAATGGTTCTAAATTCAATCTGTGCAGATCTCTTATATCCATTGCATTGCATTTGGCTAAATCTACATAATTGATAGAAATACATGCAATGGATTGACTGCTACCAATGCACGCTGTCAGGTCACCCTAAAGCTGCTCCGGCTGTTCATTCTAGCTAAGCTCAGGAGAAAAATGTCCTACAAAACCACATTAATACCATTTTCAGCCTTGAGTGTTTAATTTAATCTAATCTGAGTCTGATATCTCACAATTGCAGAATTCTCACTAGAGACAATTTCATCTCGTCACTACTAAACCTCTAGATCCCTATCAGCCCTGATCGTTTCACATTTTACGAGTGCGGCGGATCCGTATCATTTCCGTGATCTAAAGTGGAATTCAAAGGGACCGAATTGAGACTTGAGAGACACGTTTTAGTGTGCGCACCCACCTGCCTTGGATGTAAATGGCCGCACTCATCAGCACTGTGCACAAACTCAATTATGCATTCTTGAGCTGCAAGAGCATCTCTTTTATTACTGCCAGAAGCCACATGTTATAATATACAGATTCCCAGCAACAAGATGTGTGGCTGCAACACAGGTGGCGGAGAGCAGATCATCGCTGCTGGATCCTACTATAATCTGGCCTACTGTTTTTATTCACTCCGAAGGATATTTTTAAATATAGATGAAGTTTGGACATCGAGTGAAAGAACATATAAGTATAAGAAATCTTGAGAAATTAAGAGCATTAGTCACATTACATCCTGACAGCATAAACAAATGTTTATATATAGTTAGTTACTGCTCTGCTAGAATCCATTGGAAGAAGGTCTGACAGCTACCTGTCACTGTAAAGCTGACGCATGAGTTATGTTTGACAACACTCTTGTCAAAGTGTTAAAAAATAAGTAGAATACACAGAGTGATGCTTCTACAAATATACATGTACACATCTCCTTCAACATTTCTCCATCTTTTTGTTACACGCTGTTAAGTTATTTATTGACTGCCTTCTGCTCTGACTGGGAGTTATGATCTACTCTGTTAAGGTTACTCTTCACTCTGGGAGAGATTTTTTTTTTTTGTCCCTGTCATCACAGGCAAAGAAAAAGAAAGCATGAGAAAGAGGGATGACCTGTTGCAAAGTTACTGAGGTGATACGTTGAGCTGATTCTTAAACTACACTTTAATCAGCAACGATTCCTCAGCAGCTGAGACATATTTCTCAAATGGTGCTATAAGAGCATAATTCATATCTAAACTGGATCCTAAATCTTCTTTGCCCTGATGGGTCTCAAAGAAACCAGTCTATCTCCTTTAGTGATTTTGTGCATAGTATTGATTTGCTTTTTAAACAATGGGCCAAGAAAAGTCGTGGAGTTTATACAGTCCGAAAGCTTGAACTGACATGTTTTAGATTCACAAATACCAGGTATGACACCTTGAAAGGCGCCTGTGGAAATTTCTGTTTTGAGGGAAATGGTAGGAGGTGAATGTCGATCTTCAGAAAACAATACGTTTTGAAATCCAGCAACGGATATTTTTACAAAAGCAGGCCTATAATAAGTTGTGATAAACATAAGCCTTTGATAACAAAAGCCTAGGTGTTCACTTATGATACAGTGTAAGTGTTTCAAGTACCGCCAACATTTAGGCTGGCATGTTTGAGTAGGCGTTCTCTTCATTGCCGAAAAGATTTGTGAAAAAGCAAAAGAGAGCCAGACAACCTGTTAGTATCCAGGTTTTTGTTGAAGTATTTTGGTTGAATTAGACACATGGTTGAAGTATAGCAGTATTCTCTCTTGTGCAATGTTTGTTTTTGTTTATGTTTAGATTAAGTTCATTTTATATATGTTTTGCAAATTATTTTTTTGTACATTAAAGTGTCAAAACTAGGTTATTTAAAAAAGTTTATCACAGATTTTTTTTTCTTCCATTTTCACAAGTGCAATAAATGTTTATAGCAGTTTAAAATCATTATAGATGGACTGTTCCAGTCCATGTTTGACTAGTTCATATGTAGACACTGTGTGATATTAGTAAAATAGGACATATTATTGTTGAATGTTTCCATGACATGACGTTTTATAAACTACTTATCAATTTTATAGTTACAAAAAACGGTGTCATAGTTCTACATTTTGATTCAACAAGAAATCAAAATAAAAACAGTAAGTTAACCAATACAAAACTAACTGCATTAATTATCAAAAACTAACAGTTATTTTATCCATAGCTAATCTTACTTTTTCACCTTAAAGTTTATTTGCTATCGCACATTTGTGTTTTTCTATGAAACAGCTGACTTTTCAAATCAGTAATATTCTCTTGAAAAGAACACAAATCTTAATGCCATTTCATACCGCATCCCATATCAGATTGACTGATATCCAGAGATATATGACCGGCCAAAAATCCTGTCAATTGCAAGGACAATAGCAAAAAAATATTTTTCCTGACAATCAATTCCTCCAATAAGATTAGCTATTCTGATGATACATTCAGTTTAATTTAAAGAAGACATTTCAGGCCACTAATTAGATTTTTCTTAAGATTTTACATACTGAATATTTCACAGTATGATTTTTTTTTTTTTTTGCAGTTGTAATTTATTTAAGTTTCTTAAGGTACACTATGCCACCCACTGGCATAAATAAATTATTCTGGCTTAAATTCAGAGAATTGTAATCTGTCTTGTTTTGGCACACTTCAGCATGACACATCCAGAATGGCCATCATTAGATGCACAACAAAAGCTGCATCGCAATACGACACTGCCAATATGCAATTCTCTTTACACATTGTAGGATTTCCCTTAATACATTTTGGCCTCAAGCTTTATTAAAAAGTTAGTTTTTAAATTTCTCACAGCTGAGTATGTCAACCTTCTGACAGTGTGCAGGTTTGAATTAAGCTGTTTATTTTCTTAGCAAGCATGGGTTCTGAACTGAGAGGAGATGTGGCTGGTGAGCGATTTTTAGCTAGCTTTACCTAGCTGGCCAACAAACTCGAAGGTGAATCAAGCAGCAGTAAATGCATGTTTAAAATGTATATAAAATATAAACAATATTAATAGTAGTAGAACATGGCTACAGTAGACTTCTGTTGCATATCCATTAAATACATCAAATTTTGAAACAGAGGTGAATAAATATATCCTAGAAACCATAAAAACAGAGCGTCAGCCCCTTCATGCAGCTCCAGTCCTTGATAGCTGCTGTCCTTTCAGTTTTAGAAGTGCCTCTGCTCCAACAGATCTGCTTTTAAACTTATTCAGAGGCTTGCTAATGAACTATCATTTGATTCAGGGGTGGTGAACCAGGAAGAGACCTAAACCATTCAGGACACCAGGACTTAAGGACCGACTTTGGACACCGCTACTTTATAGGAAGGCGATGTTAGCTTTGTTGTGGTGAACTGCTAACAGTTAGCCAGTTGCTATGTTCTGACTGTGTTTACAAATCATTCACTGTTCAAAATGAGTTGGGTGCTGCTTAGCGCTTAGGTAATCCAATGTTGTCGACTTGCTTAATCTGCCACCTTTATCAGTTGACTGCTGCTAAAGGCCCTTCTCTCTAATTACTCTAAGAACTACTTCTTGTCTTACTTTCAAATAAGAGTCTCAAACATAGTTACAGGGTGTCAGGGTAAAATCCCTCACGGTCATATACGGGGTTCATAATAATTGCTTGGTCTAACTTCACATTGACGAGAATTATCTTGGCCTTTAAGTATCTCATTCATCAAATTGCGTTACACTAATTTTTGATTCATTGATCATCCAAACAAAATAATAGTCAGAACAAGCCTTATAAACATTTATCCAGCAGTAAATTCCATGCAGGGGGTCACTAGTTTGACTGACACACCGGTGAACTAATGAAGTGTCACCTGCAGATAAGCAAAGTTAAATCTCTGTAGATTCTCTAGAAACATTGACAGAGAATACATTTTGTTCTGTCGTGTTCAGAATCTGCTCTCAGAAACCCTCCCCTGTGCAACTATTGTTTTCATAATTCCCCATCCTTATTCTCTGTTTGCTTCTGTCTGTTGTGATGGTAAATATCTCACAGTATGACAGTGTTAGCTGAGCAGCAGCACTTTGTTTTAGTGTGTATAAGGAGCCAACAACCTCCAGGGGTTGCTAGTGAGACTGAAAGTGCCACAATCTCACTCTGGACAAATGAGTAATGCTGTACTCAGTTTTCCTGCAGGTCAAATATGTACTTTTCTTTTAAAACCAATTTAATCAATTTAATATAGTCATCTTTACTTATCCTTTTCCTGAGCAGCTTGAGATGCAGGTCAGTGTAAATACACTTAGCCATAAGCAAGAGGTGTATAAGTTGTATTTTTATCCTCACTTGATCATTTGTAATTAAAAATCTAATTAATTAATTCATGTACACCATAAACAACAAATTAAAATCTCCTTTAAGCCGTTTCACTCTTTCAACCACAAGAATTAAAAGTACGACGAAGCTTTACGAGATTCTTGAGGTCTTATCAGTTATCTGGGTGGTAAATAGAAAAGCCCGGAGTCCCTTTTCATAAATAAGATCCAAATTGCAGTGGAATAACCTCTCCTAGCATGACCTTCAGTAAATAAAATCTTAAATGGCTAATTAAAACCTGTGTTTAAACCAGGTTTCTCAATGTCCCTGAGGTCTAATAGATGAGGTTGCGATCATTGAAGTTGAAGATTTCATCAGCGATTAAGTGGGGTGTTTGTTGCTCATAATTTGAGTGGGTGATGCCATCCGCACACATTCCCAGTGAACTTAATGTGAACTTTAAACTTGTTTCATGGACATTCAGCTGCTCTTCCTCCATCCTGTTCTCTCTACTTTTCATTTTATTCCAATTCATTGCACCAGATTTTTATGGCTGAATTACCGTTAGAGTTTGACCCGTAACAAGAATTACTCCAAGAGGGGAAAAAAAAAGTAGTCATTTCTTGTAATTAAAGATATAAAACCATAGTCATAATTGCATTTTGAATGCCATGAATGATGTTTCTTTGAGTTAGTGGAACAACAGGAAACAGAGCATAACATAGATTGTTCATAAAGGGCCTTCTCTCTAACTGTGCACCCACCCAGCCACCCTCATTATTTACCCCATCAGCTGTGGGAGTGGGATGCTTGAATGACGCGCTGCCAAATAACTGCCCCCTGTGGGGAATTTGCATTATTCACAATTAAAGAAGCTCACACAGTGCGTCACAGTATGGTGTTCCTCCTTCCCCTCCATTTTCCAACATGCTGAGGACCCTGAATGGCACACCTGTCTCCTGGCATATCCTTTGAAATAATAAGTGCGTGGTAATTGCTGGGGAGTGGGAAGGATTTTGTACATCACTTCCTGACCTCATGAGTGACAAACTTTTAGAGGGGCTGCATTTATTCCTTTCTCAATGCATTTTTAATGTGGAGTAAAAAGTGTTGGTGCATTTTGTTCTGGACGGCAGGAAAGTGGCTGTGACAGGTCTAATGGTTTTAGATTTATTTTTTTATTTTCTTGGGGATTTAGAGGGTGGCAGATGTGATTACCTCTCCCCTCAAGAAAAGTTTACAAAGGCAAAGCAGAGTAAGTGGTTTCAGAATAAATGTTTTTTTTTTTTTTAATTCTGGCTGGGAGTTAAATTTATTTTAGCATTTTTTTCTGGTAAATGATATCTGCCGTTGACCAAAATAATGGCAAAAATCAGGGTTTTTTTAATGTAGATACCTTTCATTAGCAAGAATGAAAGCCCTGAAGCACCTCCACTGATGATTGGCTGGAACAAATCTTCTTTTTGCTCTGCCAGCACTCTGACAATCTTCCTTTGCTGTAAGAGCTCTCGTGGGTTTATTCGTGGTAAAACTGCATGATAAAAATCACAAATGTTTTGTGTCCCGTCTCCTCCTCCTCATTCATCTTATTACCTCATTTTCTTTGCCCCCATCTCGCTCCTTTTAACTCAAGCTTCGCTGTTGACAGCTTACCTTGCAGAGCTCCCACTGTAACCTACTACTGAGCAACCAAGTGCTGGAACACGTTGCCTTCTGTAATAATTTGGAATCTCTGCCAGTTTCATGTCTTAAAAAAACAGGAGCAATGAATTTAATTAGAAAGCTGTTGCATATCTCTGTGATACATTTCTTTTAATTAACCCCAAGTGAATAAATTAAAAATAATAGGGGGCTGAAAAGTGTGGAAAAACACCCTAATGAAGTTTTCCGTTAATTGGGATGAAGTCTGTAGCCAAACCGCAGAGAGCAGTGCGCACCAGGAGCTAACAATGCCGTCTGTAAGCCCCAGAAAGGAAAAAAAAAAAGGGCCCAGGGCCTTCATGCTGACTTGAAGTGTAAGAAATGCACCTCTGACGTGATGGAAATGACCGTGGGCTGGGAGAAAAGGCAGTCCTGTTCTGGGCCGCTCTGCTGAGACTCCCCGTGCCGCGCTTGAAGCCTGGCCAGTGTTATTGCAGTCCTAATGCGGCTGACTCATTTGGAGCGGATCAGGAGTAATTATGGTAGGGAAAGTGGCTGCCGACCGTGGGGGTCAGGACACTTGTAACATGTGAAAAGAGCAATTATTCCAGGAGACAAAACCCTCCCTTATCCCGGCCGGTGCCAGGGTCAATGCAAGGGACGGCTGGGCTTCGTTTCAGCGAGGCTTATTAGCCACAGCAAGCTGCAAAGTTTGAGAGAGTGCATCTTGTTAATGAACAGTCCCCCTGCACCATTTCTGTCTGCTTTCTCTCCCACTTACTGTGGGTGTTAATTATGTCATAATCATAGCGGGCATACAGTCTCAGAAATCACCTCACAGACCCCAGCATTCATACACAACCATCTGGAAAACCAGCATGCTGTACAGTAATAAAGAAGGCTCTTACAGCAAATTATAAGGGGAACACAGTCAGCTTGAAATGTAATATTGACTTGGGCTTTTGTAAGAAACTACCTAATTTGAAGGGAAGAGTGTATGGATGTGTCTCTTTCTGTGCTCATGCATAGCTTTCCCTTTACTCCTTCCATATGCTCCAGCTAACGACAGGAACACGAATCAGTGGTCTTTGTTTATCGCAGAGAACATTCTCATCAGGCTGCTTTCAGCTGACATGTGTATTCCAGCTGATATTATTGCCAGATGTCTTGTATTTTGTCTTGCAGACTGAAAAACATGTCTTTGGTTGAATTGCAGAGATTTTGGAAACTGATTTCCGCATACAATAGCGAGACATCTGCATCAGATCTCTATTAACCATAGTGGCCGACACCTTGGCCCCAGGACAACATTTTATTTGGGATTGCCATGGCCACAGCACTTACAGTGGTGGCTGAAACACAAAGGACTCGAGTAAATCGGCGCCTGAAGGCTGTAATCTCATGAGGGCCGATTAGAGTTATAGTAGTAGAGCAAAAACAGAGAATGTTTTTTACCATTCTATACAGCAATGAGTATTATAGTAGAATATAATAGAATAACATGTGGATGCCTTAATCAGTTGTACCAGAAAATGAATTGTCACATTTTTTTAATCATAGGTTGTTTGTAGATCAAAAATCAGATATTGTTTTGTTACTTTTCATTTGCTTCTCTATTAGTTTTCACTAAATCAAAACTAATAACTACTACTTTTTCTGAATATTAATACATTAACCAAAAGCATGTACCTGGATGAATTTTTTCTCCAGAATTTCATAAAAATTAGATGGTGTTGGATGAGCTTTGATGAATAAATTGAGTTGATCTTGTAATTATTTAATTTTCACTTGGATTTAAAGTTCCTCTCAGTATGAAAGAACATTTTCTTCCTATTTAACACCTTACAATCCTAATGAAAAATCAAAATCAGAGTTGGCAGTTCAGACCTTAAAGGAAACTGAAAATTGGAATAGGCCAGGAATAAGCTCTGTGTTTTTTTTGTGAGTCAAATAGTATTAGAATTTTGCAAAAGCATTGCCTTTATGAACATTGATTATTACTGTGATCTTAAGCAGAGCTAATGTTATCCATTACAAAATGATTTAGGAGTACAGAGAATCTCAGTTTTATTTACCTAACATCCTGTAACTCGGGAGCCAGTTCCTTGTTTTTCCACATGTCAGTCCTCCTCATGCATCTGACTTGTCATTCATTTGAAGTGACCAAGAAGAACCACACAGATAACAAGCAACTTAGTCCATTACCACCACCTTGTGTTGGTCTTCTAAGTTATATTTTTTTCGCCTCGAGCCAGTTAAGAGAAGACTCATCTAAACAGGCATTGTTTAGAAAACATTCGACTGTTTTAATTATTGTTCAAAACTTTTACAAAGTTCCTCAATATAATGACTAATGTTGGTTTGGTTTTTGTAGAGTTTCTAGTTTATAGAGCTATTGTGAGATTTCTTTTGTGCAGCACTCATTTCAATTAATAGTTGACACTGATGAAGATAATGATGACAATAATGAGAAGTGCAAGTGCTCCAGATAAATGCAATCATTAAGTGAGGTGGTAGCCAATTTTCCCGCAGATCTAGGTTTTTGTGCTTACCACTATAGTGGCTAACCCCGTCTCATTCAGTGCAGCTGGGGGTTGCAAATTATGAGGGGTCCTTCAGAGAAAGGGCCACCCAGGGCCAACTTCCACCTCCCTCCTAATTTGTCAGGAGGGCTGAACGGTTTTCGTAAGATCCTTTACCTCCCAATGAACCTCCAGAGTAGGCATCACACCATGCAGTCAGAGCTTTTAACTAATCATAATGAAACGCAGAAGCAGATGTAACTCTTTGTTCTGCCGTTAAAGGTCAAGATGACTTCTTGCATTGGCAAAAGGGACACTGGGTTCTGATAAACACCATAAATTACTCATAAACCCCATAGAACCTGCAGCATATTGCATAAACTGTTGGTGATGAATTGGTTCTGATGTTTCTTTAACTTTTGAGGCACAGCAGCAGAATTTCACAAGCAATGTGATGATCGTCGTCAATGCAGGAGCAGACGTTGAATCAGTAACCAGTCTTCCTTCAGATTAAACAACCGACAGGATACACGGGAAACATGTGTGTACATGATTGTAACATGTAGGTAAACGCGTACTTGTTTTAAACACTGGAGCCAAGTATTCTTACAAGGATGGCACAAAAATGCGGCTTCAAGTCTTTTTACTTGTGCGATATCGCAGCAGTAACTGCAGTTTTTTTCATTTTCCAAACATTCCCTTGAATGATCTATGCTGTGTATTTTCTCTTAAAAACTTCCAATATATACAAAAAGCCTACTGGACTGATTTGGTTTTTCTGATAACTGCAAAAATGGAAGTGTAAATAGGGTAAGAGAAATCGGATGCTATCTATAATGAAAATACATGGTCTGACAGGCCGCTTGGGCTGAGTAAAACTAACTGTACATATTCTTTGAAGATGTAATCTTAAAGAAAGAGAGAGATGACAGGGCTTTACACACAGCACTAATGGCAAATTAAATTCCCCCCTCAGGAAGGATATTTGGCAGGGCAAGTGCTGTCTCTCCACTTTGAGGGGCAAAATACATCCCTGTGTTGGAGGAGCGAATTGTGATGTGGAGAGGCATGCTTTTGGTGACATCAAATGACACCGGAAGGTCAGTGGCACTTGTATCTGTTAAATGGAATGGATTAAGTGGAGGCTGCCTCTTCGTCTGCTTCTTCCTTTCATAATGCAACTTGTTTTTTTTTTTTTTGTTTTGTTTTGTTTTTGTTTTTTTCTGCTTTCTGGGAGTTGCCAGGAATTTGAGGTTCTGTTCTACTTCAGCATTACGCAGAGCACCCGGAGTGGTGACAGGTGCAAGAAAATGTCTCATGGCATTAAGGGAATTGAAAAGACATTTACTTTACACAATCGCTTTCTTTCCTGTCACTGCTTTTTGTTTAGTAGGTTTTAGCTCCTGCTTGCTACACTCCTGTTTTCCAGAGGCTGTTTTTCAGGGAAGACATAAAACTTATGTTTGTTCCCAGCGATGGCTCTTCAGGCAGTGTGCAACAAAATAAAATAAAAAAAAAATCTCTGCCACACTTAGGAGCAAAGAACCCAGCACGTATGTCTGTAGAAATAAATGTCAGACTAACTGCGAACACAGAACCTGGGTCATATTAGACACAAACTGTAGTGTCACTTTAATGATGCTGAACAGGGTTTTAAACATCTAACGGCGGCTGTGAGCGGCACTCGGTAACTCCAGGATAGGTTAAGCTTTGTCCTTTTCAAACTTGATGTAAAACACACACGATATGTTAAAGGAATGTGTGGTGGGGCTGTGGTCTCAGCCAATTAGGAGTTGTTCCTCGGGAGGTGCAGGAACGACCTTTTTATATAATTAGTTCTCTTATTTAAAGCAAAGATTTTGAGTAGAATAACTAATTAGGTGTCATAAAAGGCAAATTAAAGATTTTTGTGATCCTTGAGGGAATTGCAGCTACTCGGGTTTTTTTTTTTTTTTTTTTCCTTCTTGCAGAACACAAGCTCCGAATCAAACACACACACACGCGCGCTCTCCCTCATTAAGACTGTTTTTAGTTCTGTAGAAGCCTGACAGGCGAGCGCTGTTGGCATACCTGCAGAGAGATCCCCTAACAAGCCATGAAATACAGGTAGGAGAGTCTTCCCTTATCCAGTGTAGCTTGAATTTGAAGCTTTTTTAGCTTCATTTACGCTGAACATTGGTATTTATGGCAGGTTTTGTGATCCTAACGCAGCAGCTTTAAGGGGTCTGTTTTGGGGTGGCAGGTGGGGGAGCTGAAGGGCAGGCAGAACACTAATTGATGGCTCCCATCACTAGCTCAGGACCAATTAGCCTCTCCTTTCTACTTCTGATAAAGAAATAGAACAGCTCAACACCGCTCTGCTCCTTACTGACATATAAACCAGCGCCATAAATTTGACTAACAAGCTCTGCTTTGTAATTCACCTCTTATGTAAAAAGGGAGGTACCTAATTAATTTACGTTCCCTGTAAAATTGATGCAAGAACAGAGAATACCTGCAAATCTAGATCCAATAATGCATTTTCTGAGTCCATTTAAGTTCATGTACAAGTGTGAAGGAGTAAGAAAAGCTGGCCAGAAACGGGATTTTCCTATTCCATGCAGGGTTTTGTGAAAAGCAGTGTAAAGTCGTTTTGAAAGAGAGCAAACTGAATAAAACTTAGCTGAGGAAAAACGGCAAGGAGAGAGGCAGTCCATTCGTATCTGCCAAGGCTGTTTCTATCATTCAACAAAGCAAATGGCAGGTCTAACTGCACAATACGCGCCGTCACTGTTGCCATTTCTTTCCTGCCAAAGAGATGCAAATAAAAACTTTTATCTGGCCCTGCACAGACTAATAAGTCAGTAACATTTTATATAAACTTTGTATGACGTATAAAACAGGCCTCCGTAGCCGCTCAAACGTACAAAATGTTAGCCTAACCCCCCGTCACGCAGATGTCCTGCCCTTTTTTCCTTTTTTTGGTGGAGAGAGACAAATGTGTTTTGAAAGTAGAGTTGCAAGTGGCGTCCACTGTGTGTTCTTTTAGACGGATCAATAGCTCAGTGTGTGAGAGAGTGTCTTAAGAGCTGTTGTCTTGTGCTTTCAGCTGTGGCAGACCTGTTAGTGCTACAGAGGGGAGCTACGCACCCCTGCCTCCGTACCAGCAGTGGCCTGAGGGGGGCTTTTAGTCCAAACACAAATGTCAGCCTCACATAGACTATTAGTGTTTAGTGCAGTTATTAAATGGACTTTATTTGTCCTTTAGGAGGCTAAAAGGCGCACTTAAAGGGGACCTGCGTGACAGCAGGGCAATTTGCGAGTTTGGTAACTTAGGCTCGCTCATTGCGGACACATGAGTACAGATAAGTGTAAAAGGAGGAAAGGCTGTTATGCTCAGAGCACAGAGAGGAGAGAGCATTGTGTGTTTGGGGTTTGTGTGTGTGTGTGTGTCCCTCTATGAAACACAGAGTGAGTGTATGCTAAAAGGCACTTAGGCCATAACATATCTCACTGGGGTCTGGTAGCAGCGTTTTTGTGGTCAGAGGCTTTTTAAAAGGTTAATGTTAATCTATACCAAACAAAGCCCATGAGGAGCTTTTACAGCCGTGGACAGTTGAGTGAAATGGGTTTTGATGAAATGGTAGGTAAGTAACATACTGCACATCTTGTTGTAAATACCACAGTAAGCTAAACAGGCGTTGTGTATTTTATTCACAGAAATCCGTCCCCCTTCCTCTATGGCCCACAGCCAGTGATCGTGTAACTTTTGTATTACAGCGTGTTCTTAGCCGAACAAGTGAGTCAAGGTGTTGTAGTCCAATGTGACCTGGGTGCCTATCTACATGGAAGAGTGTTTTCTTTAATGCATATGAAGCAGGTAGGCAGCGTGCCGTGGCCATGTGCGAACACCAGGCTTAGACGCCTCAGGAAGCAGCTGGCTTATCAAAAAAAAAGAAGAGAACACGAAAAGTCACTCGTGTTCCCGGGCCGTAAATCACGCGTGGCTGTTTGTCTCCTTATCGCTACAGGTGTGCCGATGCTCTCTGTCCAGCCCAAAGGGAAGCAGAAGGGGTGTGCTGGCTGCAATCGCAAGATTAAAGACCGCTACCTGCTCAAGGCCTTGGACAAATACTGGCACGAAGACTGTCTCAAATGTGCCTGCTGCGACTGCCGCCTGGGGGAGGTGGGCTCCACCCTGTACACGAAAGCCAACCTCATCCTCTGTCGCAGGGACTACTTGAGGCAAGAAAGACACACAATCACATTTGTCCATTCACAAAAATACAAAAGGCCGTGTCATTACAAGACTCTGTGACATTTTAAAAAAATTTTAAGCTTCAGAACTATGGTCTGCATTTAGGAAAAAGTGATATTGGTAATTTTATTAATTTAGTTCTGTTGCAGGTCAGCCCCAAATTGTTCATACACTTGGAATATTTGTATTTGAAGTGATGTATGAATTTAACCTTCATGATTTATTACTTAAAGTCAAGTTAAAGTTTTGGAGTGCGTCAGCGAGAGTCCTGACTCGAATTTGATAAGGAATAAATTTTAAAAATAGGTGTGACGGCAAAAGTCCTTCCAAACTCAAGCCCTTAAAGCTCGCCAACAAATATAAATCATCAAAGTATCAGTGGAAATATGAAAAAAGCTGGTTGGCCTTTATAAGAAGGGTTTGGCTGCTATAATACCAATAAAGATTTTCCTATTTATTGTTGAGAAGGGCATATTTTTTGACTTGTACTTTGCTAATATGCAAATAATAGCAATTTTTTTTCTACACTAATAGAAAGTGTTATCTATAGGAAAGAACAATAAATCTATTGTTTATTGTTCCTGTTATCTATAGGAAAGAACAATAAATCTATTGTTCTTTCCTATAGATAATAATTTCACTTTCTATGACAAAAAGCTCTTGGTTGAATAATTTATTTTAAGTCCAAATCTGCTAGTAGCATTAGTAATTATAGTCTTAACTGTGTTATCGGTGTTAACAGGCCATTGATTGTGTCTCCTGACCCATTTTTTTTTTACATATCTGTTAATAATGGATATATATATTTTAGAGAATCAATGGGATTTGTATGGGTTTATGCAACTCAGGAAACCCATTACCCTAACATATTAGGACCAGAAATTAGACAAAAAAGTGATGAATATTATTAAAAACCATTAAATCTCTATTTATATGCACATGTCAATTACGTTGTTGACATATTCTACAACTGTAATGAATTTATTTTAAATGAAATAATGATCAAATAAAGAGCGTGGCAATGGAAAATAAGTCACTTATTTTCCGTTTCTGTCTGCCACCACTGGGACAGCTGCACTGTAAAAGCATCTCTTGGTTGGTGGGTATTGTTTTCATGTCTGACGTTTTCGTGAACATGAAGGACCTCTGTCATGAAAGCTCTCTGTATTGTAGAGGGGCTGAAGGCTGTGAGAATCCTCCAGGCAGGCTTGTTGCTTCACTTCAGGCCCCCCCTCCCCAAACACACATACACACTTCTGATGCCCCTGCCATCTGCTTGTTAAATTAAACATGACCATTTCCTGGGCGTTAGGTCACATTCCCCACCATTTATCTGAGAGGGAATCCCCCTGGGACCGACTTAGGGATGCCGGTGCCCTGTGCCCCCCTTTTCCCTCTCGTCCAAACATCCCTGGCCAGCATTGTCTTCCCCCTCTCTGTATTTTCCTTCTGTCTGTTTGTGTCTCAGCTATCTGGTTGTTATCTTTGATGTGCTGCTGTTTCCTGATTGGCTTTGGATCTACAACTAATTTGAGAGCCTGGATTATTAAGAAGCTCAATGATTTCACATTCAAACCAAAATTCAGCCTGAGGCCTCGTCCGCTTTAATATTATTATTTGTATTTGTGGTTCTTATCCCCATAAAACAATTTTGAAAGCCCTTTTTTGGGATATGCGTGTAGACAACGGAAAGTGTGAAAATCCCAGCAGCGTATTTCAAGCAAGGCAACTATTCCTTTGTATGCATCATGATGCTCTAGGTACCATTGAGTTGTTTTTACATGTTTTTTTTTAAGTTCTGTAAAAGCCTGTAGCAGACTTGCATTAGCACCTTTGTCTCTGAACTTTCGTGCTTTGGTGATTCTGAGGAAAATGGCAAATAACATGGGTGTAACTATTGAGCTAATTCACAAGAGGAAATGTACATGTAAAGTTAGGACTATTTTTTTTTATTTGAGATGAACAAAGGCAGTCCAGATTCCCTGAAAATTACAAAACAACTCTATAGTGGCATTTAACTAATGGCCAAAATGCCATTAGTTAAAGGTGGTGCTTGGCCAGCCCACCATGCAGTGTTTAAAACCAACTTTATCATACAACAGAACAAAAAATGAAGAACTGCTTCCTTACTTCCTTCAAAGGAAAAAAAAAAGTCTCAAAGGCAAAGTATTGAGCTTAAAACCCTCATTTAGGCCTCACAAAACAATCTAAAAACAAGACCCAGATGCTTCACTTTGACCTGAAATATTACAACAGTTTCATAGTTTTCTGCTATTGTACTTAGAGGTTTTGTTATAATTGTTACTCATTGCTGTGACAAAGTAACAAGAAAACAAACCACAGTCATTTTGGCAATCACTTGTGAAGCTTGGAATAACTTTATTTTGTATCATCTGTGGTTTTTGATGTTTTAGGGCAGCATTTTTCAAAACTTTGGTCACATGTATTTTGCTAAAAAAATCATTCTTACACTCTGTAGGCTTTGTCAGTCATATTCCCATAAATCTATCAGCTCAGTAAAATATAAACATATTGAAAGAAAAAGCAAGGAATTCAGCAAAAAAAATAAATAAATAAATAATTTACAAAGAAATATACTGTTAGCCAATGACAGTATTTTTTTGTTTTAATTAAAACTCCAAGAAGTCTCAAGTTTGCAGTGATCATTTTAACGTTGTGTTTTAATGTACATATACAATGTTATTTGCTCAGTTATATCCTGGCAGGTATTGTTTCCAGGGCAAAATCACTACAGTTTTGGATTTCAAAATAAAACAAAACCTGACTAATTTTTGAATTGGAGACTGAACCTGCATGTCATTAATGAAGAAATCAACTCTGCTAAAAACATATGGGATTATATCCAATGAAATTCTGACTCCAGGAAATCTCAAGAGCTTAGTCTGGTAGTTTGAATAGCTTTTGTACACATGCATCCACAATGTCAAGCCAGTTAGCTAGTTTGTTAGCCTGTTGCCTCTTTATATATTTACACACAGTGGTCGCATGAAGAAATCGTGCGTACCTTTCAGGTTTTTCCAAGGAAAACAATAATTTATAGATGCTTTTCAGAAAAAAAATGCTCCTATACTTTTATATTGTATTCAGATTTCAGGAGTGTGTTCACTGGACATAAAATAAAAACTTTGCAGTGAATATGACAAATCAAACTAAAAATGGCATGAATGGGAGGTAAAAGCCAGCCTCATTTGAAGGTCTTGTATCTGGTGTAGTTTATTAAATAAAAGCCTTGTTCGCTATTAAAGAAAGACGGTAAGATTTTTCCCCATCTCACCCATGGTTTTCAGTGACATTTTACTTTCATCTTAGCTCTTTTTCTGACCTGGAAGGAGCTTGTGGCCCACTTGAGAGGCGCTCAGGGACGTTACGTTGAGATAGGCCATTACCATCCATCAGTCCCCACCCACAGTTAATGCTTTTAAGATGCAGTGAGAGGTCCACTAAGACCTGATGTTGCCCCCAGAAGGGGCAGATGGCGCAGATGAGGTTGTAATAAATGGGGAAATGACCAAGAGTAGGCAAAAATGATGAAGCTCTTAGTTTCACTTAGTAAAATACATCAGCTGAAAGGACAGCAACCCCAACCCCGAAGCTGTAAGTGCCTAACTGGCATAGTGAAGGGAGAAGGAAAAGCTTTCTCGCACATTAGACCGGTAAGATGTAGAGGTCAGGCAGGGGATGAAAAAATGAAAAAAGAAAGGAGAGTGACATGTGAAATGAAAAGTTAGAAACACTAAAATAAGAATAACATTGAAAGAGGGGAGAGAAAGAGAACTTCCTGTGTGCCTCTGCTGCCCCAGATTGTCTAATGAAATCCATCCAACTTGCCTGCTCTTCAGCCTGCGACAAATGCAGAACACTTAATGGCCGAGATGCTTCAGATGAATTCTATTATGAAGCAAATTAAAAACCTTACCTTGCGTAGAGCAAAGAGGCAGTTGGAGAGACCAGCGCATTTTGAAAGTAGGTGATGCGGAGTCCAGCTGGTGCCAGTTTCCTTTTCATTCCCTCTTTTCTGAGTAGAAGACCAAGTCTACCCTCACCTGCAGTAATGAAGTTAAATCTGTGCTCTGAATTAGTCTCCCGCACTTCATTAAATACAAGCAGTGGATCAAACACACTGGTTATTTCTAAGGGGTTGGATCCCTGCCATGCTCACATTAATTTTTATAGGAGCTCCATCTGTGATTGTCCTTCAGTGGCATTAGCAACTTAAATTCACTCACTCTCTCCTGAGTCTTTCTTTTCAGCATGCACAAAAGAAATGCCTGCACATCTCTCTGCTAGCGCTTGCAGCAACTAAAAAGTTCACTTCCAACCTACACATTCTTCACCCTGTCATTTCTACAAGTATTTTTATCCAGCTGGGCAAATTTCTCGTTCAGACACTAGAATAAGAAATTAATTAGGTCTTTGTCTTAGAGCAATATAGTTATTGTGTGATCATCAGGGTTTGAGGACTGATATAATTTAGTCTTTCATTTCACCTACGACAAATGACATAATAGTCATCAACTTATCAAAGTGGGTTATAATTAACTGTAAGAGGAAAATGTGCTCGAGATAATGAACATCATAAGTTAACTGCAAACAGATGGAGCAGCAGGAGAAAGATGATAACAGTATATGGGTGTGGCTGTTGAACAAACCTTCTTACTACTTTAGGAAGTAAAAGAGTAGCTCTTATTCTTTGGAGGTGATGCAGATCAAAAGACAAAGGTTTACACTTTAGAAATGATACAACTGTTGGGGAAGGTCAGAGCATGCGATGCATGCATTAGCAGCTCTCCCTCTTATAAAATCTGACAAGCCCTGCACAGTCTGGGAAGTCTCAAAGAGCTCAGAGAACACATGGAGAACTTCAAGAGCCGCAGCCCAAACTGAAGGAAGCAACGCGGAGAGGCAGCGGATACGCTGCAGGAGCTTTAAGGGTTTGAAGTTAGCAAAGCAGCAAGTTGAAAGAAACAAAGAAGGCACACTTTTCTCTGAAGACCTGTTGTAATAACTCAATACCAGGCAAAGGAGAGTTGCTTTATGGTGCTGCCATCCAACTAACATCACAGTATTCCATAGCGGTACACGGTTACATATTTAGTTACTTGACAATACCTCTTCTAATGACTGTAGTGGATTCTTATGTGTTACAGAAAATAAATAAATAGGGACCAAACACACATATCCATTCATATGAAGGTAATTAATTTTGGCTAAGACATTCCTAGAATTATAAACTTGCATTTTTCATGCTAATGTGACGCTCAGTCATTTGGACAGAGCCTCACGGGAACAGATGTTAACGCCAAACAAAAACGACATTGCCCAAACTTCTAAAGGTCAGAGAGTCATAAAAGCACAGATGAGAAAGTTGCTACGACTGCATCACAACTGATGCACTAAATAAAATATGTGTTAAATGCATATAACATTATTATAACATATTAAATAAATACATCACAACTGATGCAGTCGTAGCAACAGTTACCAGTGTTGGTGCCGTCACAAGATTTTCTAATATCATGCAGCTCTAATATAGACCTTCATAGATTTAATGTTTCAAAATCCTCAAAGATTTAGCCAAAAGAAATTATTGCTAAAGTTGAATTAAAACACTTGCAAATCAAACAGTATGCATAAAGTTTAATACAATCATTTAGGGTAAAAACATTGAAACATAAATAACGATGTGCTACGTGGATATTGGTACTAATTTTACTGCCACAGACAGCATCTCGCGTAGAAACGTTAAGAATGGTTAACACTGCGTTCCATTTACTTTAAAGTTGCGTCACAGCTAACATTATTATGTTCCAGTTCTTTGTTGGAAAACCAGTAAAATTTGCCAAATTATGTTATTCAATGACCAGGCCAGCAGCTGTTAGTAATACGAGGTAATGGCAATGTTTCCATGCATTTTATACAAACAAACACTTTATTAAAGGTTGTATGATTTATGACTGAATTTGTGCAGTTACTTTAATTAGATACAAACCATGAAAAGTGCAAGTAAGTAGGTGGTTACCATAACTTTTGTAACTTTTTAGTCAAACAATAGCCAATGTAATTTGATTTTCTATTGCATTTGGAATGTTAAATAAATATAACATTATTATAACATATTAAATAAATACAACAGAATATTAAAGGAAAGATTGTTCAATGCATGGTGAGAATACTGTATTTACATGTGATGATATATCACAGGTACGCACTCTGATAGTTAAGGTCACATATTTTCCAGGGCAAAATACCAACAGTTTGGCTTATAAAAATATAGCAAAAACCTTTAATGATAAGATTACGTTCTTTACCAAGTTGCCTTGATTATTATAGTTTAATTTAACATTAAATACTGATGTTTTAATTAACTGAATAAACATTTTTGAAAAGAAGGAACTTTTCAAAAAAAAAAAAAGGGGGCATATATTTATATCTTAACAAAAACATAATAATCTAAGCAGAAGCCAGTGAAAAACATGTATTTTGGACAGAGCACTCAAAAACACTCAAAATACTCAGATTCAAGAGAGATTGGCAAAAAAATAAACTAAAAATGGCAGTGAATTGAAACTACTTCATAGGTACAGATGATTTTGGCTTTGAACTTTAAAATGTCAACTTCTGAGTACAAATCTGATGCAGCACAGCATGTTAATGTTATGCTTTACTTTATGGAAAAGGGTATGTCATTAAATTTCAATAGAAATGTTTGTAGTCATAGTGGCTTATTACAACAAATACATTGAAAATAAACTACTGTACTTTTTTGACATTCTTTTCAGAATGTTTCAGGTTGCGAGGAGCTGCAGAAAAAAGTCTTTCTAAACTTTTAATGAATTGAAATTAACTACTGAAAGAATGTATTCAAAATATGAATGAAAATAACTAATATATATATATATATATATATATATATATATATAACATTAAAAAGTGATCACTAATTAGAAAACAAACATGGGACAGGTTTAGCTATGAATAAGAATATTTTCAAGGATTTCAGAAGTCATACTTGCTGAAAAAAAAACGGATGTTAATTTTTCTCCTTTCATTTAGAGGAAAGTTATTCGTTTAATCCAAATGACCAAAGAAATTACAGAACATGAGCCACTGCACTCTGACAATACAGGGCATATTTCAGGACAATATGTGAAAATTCTTCACAAAGTGGGCTATTCAGGCCTCAAAATTAATTTCTCAAATGAAATGAATTGTTTTTCAAGAGCAATTTACTGTCTAAATTCTTTGAAAGGTGCACTTTTTATGTAGCATGTTGGGGTTTTAAAAGGATTTATGGACATGCAATTTTTATTTAATCTAAATCTAGACAAATCAGCCAAGTTCTTTAACATTTTATTTTTTCTATAAACTTTTGTGTAGGCATGTATTTGTGTGTGTTCCACTTAGAAATGTATTAACTGATTAAATACATCAAAGCGGTAGACAGAAGTCAAATAAATGTATAAAAACAATATATATTAATTTTCTGGTTTGTAGTGGTACCTGTCAAGGACTATGATACATCAGGCAGCAAATTAGCTGTCAATGTGAAAAGCTGATGCGTTGGAAGCAGAAACAAAACAATCTAGCATAGGAATCTGAGCTGGGCCGTTTTCTGAATTATAATTGCAAAAGAATTGTGCAGATTTGTTCTCAGAGTTCAAGGTAAAATACAAATATACCAAATCAGTCCACAGATACAGCACAGTGACTCTAAAAAGGCTGGATGAAGCTTCTGTTTCTGTTTCTTCCTTTTCTTTTTTTTTTCTTTTCTTTTATTTGCGTGGTAAGATGTAGTGTTTTCTTAGCTTTAAATCAATATCATTTGTTGTGTCACAGTCATGGCAGACCAAATGCAGCGCCCCCTCAGCTGTTACTCATGAGATTACTGCATTGGTTGTGTTTTCTGGCTGTTTATTGTTCTTGCCAAAGGAGCAGCAGTAGAGGAGCTTGTTCTGTTTGAACAGTTTCCTCAGGCTGTAATCTTCTGTTAGCACAGAGAGCTCAATTGGCACATACATTGATGCCACATGATAACCCATACACCTACAGTGTTAACTAAAGAGCTGCTTACGTTCTTGCGTTCTGAACCATCTGAGTCAAATTTCTCACTTGCAACTTGAAATCAAACATCAGGCAATCTAATTTGCATAAAATAATGGACGTTTTTGTTTTTGTTTTTGTTTTCTTTCTGCTGCACAGTGATGGGGCTCCATTCAAAGTTCTGGATTACTATCAGGGATCTAAACTTTAAATATGTTTATTAAAAATGTGTTGAAATCAAACTAACTGTGGACATACCATGATGTAGAAGTCTGCACAGTTTTGCAGTTTGTGTTTTTATTCTCCTGTACTGAGCTCCAAAACTCTGTTGAATAAAGCAAAAAAAAAGAAAACACAACACAACACACTGTACTGAATGATTGTAGATGCTGCAAGGTGACAATTACCCCAAATCTGTGGCATAGTGCTATGTATGGAGGTATAACTTCAGCAAGCTGGACTTTCTCATCAGGGGTTTTCACAAGTCATATGTATCAAGTGAACACCATGTCTGCAACCCAGCAGGTTGTGATAGAGACAGGTCACAATAATCTGTCTGGGTATAATAGGTGTCTGCATAGCAGTCTGTGTAACTGACCCAAACTCTCCAGGTTCTTCTAGAGCCCTTTTCCCCTGAGGGAAAGAAAAATACATCACCACCAGTCGTCCAGCTCAGTACAGTCAAGCCATCAGACTGGAGGTAAATCGGAGAGACATTCCTCTGCCATAGACACAACTAGCAGCAGCGTCATTCAAAAAAGGCGCAATTAAAGTGCGTCTAATGCAAGAATTTAACGGTGCTTCAAATTACTTGATGGATCTTAGATTTTTTTGGGAATTTATTCATGTTTTAAGAAATTGCCATGATGTGCAATACTCATAGAATTGCTCGTTCCCTTGAAGCAAGATGTTCCGAAACAAAAAACTTCACCGACTTTACAAATTGAGCTTTTTACAATTTATTCCGTTGCATTCCTACATTGAAGATCACCGAGTTCTTTTTTCCCCTCATAGATTAAAGTTGATAGATTAAGTCTTTTGTCCAGTTTTGTACTTCAAATACACAACAAACAACTGCTGTCCACTTCTTATTGTAACTGCCCCAGCAACTTCAAACTGTGCAATTGTTTGCTGACTCATGAGACTCGGCTTGTTCACATTGCTGGAACACTTTCAATAAACAAAGTAATTGTGAGTTTTATCTCTGTCGAGTGGGAAGTTTACATCAAACACAGAAAAAAATTGTGCTATTTTGTGTGTATTGTGAGTACACTTTATAAAAAGTCATCCTGTTTGTCCTGTTTTTTTTAACCTGTACATGTTATAGGCAAGTTAGAATGAACATAATCGTTCCTCCTTGCTACATGTTAAATGATTGAGAAAATTTGTTTTCAATACATTTTTTTTACTTTTTTTTTTCCAAGTCAGAAGTTTACATAACCTGTGTCTTAATTTTTTTTAAAAAGTCCAGAGATGATTTCATAGAGTTGCAAGCTTCTGTTAAATGGAGGCACTGATAGTGAAGTATTTTAAGTTAACTCATCAAACACCGCTTCCTTATGTAACGGTAAAAGAAACTCAAAAGAAATTAGCCAAAGATTAGTAAGAGACGAGGCTAAACTAGACCTCCACCTGTTTAGTTTAGCCTTGGGCACAATTTCCAGATACCTTACATATCACATTCATCTTGGAAAAGCATTTATATGAAACTATGAAGAACATGGGAATGCCCAGCCATCCTACTGTTCAGGTAGGATATAAATACGAGAAATTGCAAATATACTCGGGTACAAAGACTTTAATTTTGAGACATTTGTCCTGTGCAACTAAACTAGAAGTGTTGGGCCAAAATGGCCAACGTTACATTTTGAAAACAAAGCATGAAACCCTGAGAACATTATTCTAAAATGTTGCATGCTCGGTTTGCTGCAGGAGGAACTGGTGCGCTGTACAAAACGCATGGCACCAGAGCGAAAAAACACAATACTAAAAGAGTGAAACAAAAACACAAGGCTTGAGTCAAGCTATGGATTGAGACCTCATGAGTCATCCGCACAGATAATGAGCCTGAGCTGAAAAGCTAGTTACAAAATGCTTGGAGGACAATAAAGTCAATATTTTAGAGTGGCCGTCACAAAGTCCTTACCGTCAGTGAGGAAAATAAATATTGATGCCTTTTCTTATACAGGTTATATCAAAATCTGGTTTCAGCTGTGGATGTTTTGATACATCCGTCTCGTAAATTGTTGGAATATCATCATAAGTCCACTTTTCAACACTGAAATTTTGGGAAAAATGTTGGGTTTTTGGATCAATACTGAATGCTGAGAATTTCCTCAGATGCCTGACTAAGCAGAAGTCTTTGTGTCTCACAGAAGAAAAACACATTCTTTGTGTTTCAGAGCAGCCTGTGGGTGGCAGATGCCTACTGTATGAGAACACTGAAGAGTTGTTTTTTTTTTTCACTGAAGGAATAACCAAATGTAACAATGTCTCAGTTTAACACCCTGTGAATCCCTCTCATGGAACATAACAACCTTTCTCCCTCTGTTTCGCTCTCTGTTGCTCCTCTGGGGCAGTGGCCCCTAATTAGAAGCAGAGCTGCTGGATATACATTTTCCCTAACAAGGTGAAAGAAACTGAATGGGACAAGCATAAACTAGGCCGAATATCAACACACTGACTCATCTGTCTGAGCCTTACAAGTTTGAGGAGGAGTGTTTAACATACCGCTGGAACAACGATCTGCAGTTGTTCTTAAGCTCTCTTGCAAAGCTGTGAAGCGGACCTTCTGCCGCTGCAGAATATATAAATCTATCTGGGCTCCAAAATCTCCAAATTAAACATAAGGGCAGGCGCATGGAAAATGAAAATGTAAATCTGTCTGGGAATAGCATTTGAGTTTTTACCCCCCCACTCCCCTTTTCTTTGAAAGAAGGATGCCTTCTGTTCATGTTTATGACCTTTATCATTTGTCTCCAATCTAATACGCCTAACTAGACTTTATGTGAGATTTCATTTTGTTATTTTCACTTTTAAAAATTCAGGTAACTCATCACAGCTAGCAGCAAAGGACATATGAAGACTAGGAGAATGGGTTGAACAACAGAAAACCTCTGGACATGAATGACCACATTCTGCAGTTTGCCTTTGTGTTGAAGCCTGTATTAGGTTCAGATTGTTTGAAATGGGTTTTCAACAATTTCAGCTTTTCTCTAAAGATAACTAAAACATTTGCTCTAACGTCAGATATGGACATCCTTTTGTTGTAATTGTAACAAAACTACTGATAGGATGCCAAGAAACAGGCGTTTTATGCATTCTGTACGCTACATCATATCATGTTTTCTCCTTTTCTTTGCAGTCGTTATGCTGCACATTTGTTTGCGTTTCACGCCATGAAGTTTAAAAGGAAAGTATGTTAATCTCTCTGTCTTTTCTCTCTGTCTGTCTTTCAGGCTCTTTGGTACAACGGGGAACTGTGCAGCCTGCAGTAAACTGATCCCAGCCTTTGAAATGGTGATGAGAGCCAGAGATAATGTTTACCATTTGGACTGTTTTGCCTGTCAGCTTTGTAACCAGAGGTAAGAATGGGAATCATACCTGCAACGACAATGCATTTTAAACAAACCATGAATGGAGTAGGAAAAAAGGCTCATATCTTATATTTTACAATGTGTTGTACAGAAAGCAAAAAAAAAATTCTGGTACGTTTTTTGTTTGTTCAATTGCATTACATCTACCAGCTTGTAAATCTAGAAAATAAGATAAATTTTGGTTGTCTCATTATGTTGTGCATTTGTAATGCCCTGCTAATTATTTTCACTATAACATGCTGCCAGCAGTCTGTCCCCATTTGTGGCACGATATGTAAATCTTTAAAGCCAGCGGGATGTAAAATTAGCTCTTGTTCTTATGTGTAAAGTTCAGACGCTCCGGAAAGGGACACATCTTGCCGCATATAAGGGGAAAATAACGAGTGCAGATGTAACACGGTATTTCCAGGTGGACAGCGACCAATATGAAAAATTGGAACGAGCACAAAGCCTATGGTATGATGTACATGGAATATGACATACCCTAATATTGCCTTTCCCCATTAATATATTGTCAGTAATGGCAGCAGTGTGAGAGTGGAGCATCCTTTGCATGCTTGTCGTGAGTGCCGCGACCCTGTTCCTCCACACAGCACAAGCCCATTAACCTTCTGCAGGCCAGATTCAGTTACCATAGTGAACACCTGCTGTAAGGGAATTATGACTCCAGTCTCTCTTCTCAGCTGGCAGATATATGAAGCCAGGGCTCATCTGGCACAGCATTGCCATGGCTGTGACTGTTACCAGCTTTATTTACCGTGTTACCAGCCTGGCATATTACTGAAGCCAAGCTATTTTCAGCTATGTTCTTATCTCCGCTCCCTTTCAGTCACATTATGGAGCTGTTTCCAAAGTGTCACGCAAACAAACAGCAGCGCAGAGAGGGAACATCAGTGGGACAGGCTGCTGTGTGTTATTTTCCCTCTTCAATTGACTCCGACTTTTGAGGAAAAATGATTTTGAACACTGCAGCCAAACTGTCTCTGAAAAAGCTCACCCCGTGGCAGGGCTTCCTCGCAGACTCCCGCGGCAATGTTACCGTTCGACCAAAAGGGAGTTTGACCTGCTTTTCATCGGGTGCCAGTTCTCCTGTCTGTCCGCTTTCAAACTGGATTGGTTTATAATCTCATTTTATTTGAAGGCCCACATTTATGGTGACCATCAAACTGGCCCCTAACAGGTCCTGGTGTGCTTGATGGAAAAACATCTTGATCTGAATGCGTCTAATCAAACAAAAACCATCATTACCAATCAAACTCAAATGCCGCCCTTCAAGCCACACTTATCTCATGACGCCAGCAGCAGCTGCATTCATAACCTCCTGTTTCTGTCTTCCAACAGGTTTTGCGTGGGGGACAAGTTTTTCCTAAAAAACAACATGATTTTGTGTCAAATGGACTATGAGGAGGGCCAGCTGAACGGCAGCTTTGAGACGCAGGTTCAATAGTTCATGGCAGCAACAATCGGCTCCACACTTTACACACAAGATGGATGTTCTGCTGCACTTGGAAAAAAGACAAGCGTCTGTCTGCTTGCCTGCAATACTTTTTAAATCCTCTTTATCAGCTCCTCCCCTTCCCCCACCGCAAGGACTTTGTTGTAAATGTTCAACTTTTTGCCCCTTCCACACTGCACCGATCCCCCTCCCACCCCCAACACTGAGCAGTTACAAATTTTGATGTACAGTTGTGCCTGCTAAGCTGAGCACTGTATTGCTTGTATGTTTTGTGAAATTTGTTTAAGGTTTTCTGTTTTCTTTTAGAAATGGTTCACTGGAGGGTATGTACAGTCTGTTTTCTCTGTATATATAAACTGGAACATTTATTTTATGAAATGTAATGCAATTTTATTACTAGTGTGAATTAAAGATTCCTAAATGTTCATAGTGAGTTTTTTTTTTCCTCCTACTGAAACCAAAGTTGTTGAGGGAAGTTGCCCATGTATTGATAAAAATCAAATATCAAAGAATGACAATGTTATAAAAGCCTTGCAAGAGACAGATATATTTGAACATCTCTCATGATGCATTAAAGGTTTTATTACATTTTGCAAACTTCTGATGGAATTGGAAATGTTGTTTAAAATGAAGTACGTACGATTTTATTTGGAATAAAAGAATGATTCTCCAAACTGTGTTGTTGTGAGCATGCAGGTGTCGGGAAGTGAGATAAGCTGAGCGGCTTCTCTGTGATTCATGCTTCACTAATTGCCATCTGATTATCAGGGTGAATTGGCCTGGAAATGAAATGCAACAGCAAATAAATTAGAGGGGGGAAAATAAACGCTCATTGAGTTAGAGCTCACTCAAACTCATCATGAGCAGAAGCGCCGAGCTGTATTTAAAAAGTCCTTTTCCCAGAAGACTCTCTTAATAGAGATGCATGACACCGTCTGTTTATCTGATGAGGTTATTTCTGATAAACGCACCAGGAACCAATGCACTGTCAAATAATCATATGATCCATCAAAAGATAATCCACTTCACTACGTTTGTACATTACCTATAGCGGTATCAGTTAAACTTGACTGAAAAAAAGCCTTGCAAAGCTAATGCTAACACGATACAATTAGCTAAGTGAACCTAACATTTAACCTACAATTTAAGACTGGGCGTAGTCAGTACCTTTTTGTATTTGTTCAACACATTTTCATTAATTTGTGGGAAGACAGTTAACATTTTGGGAAAAATACATGTATTTTTGTATGTTTTATGTTTAATATGTAACTAGATGTATCTAGTTACATATTAAACATCATCCAAGGGATTCACAGACATTTTAATCGAGGCAGATACTTGGTAAACAAACTGAACTTGCCTTGAATGAGCTGTTAGCTTTTAGTTTTTTCGTACACTAGCTGATCATAGCCGTACATTAAATAACTATGTGCACATTTTGTTGCAGGGTTTCCCACTGATAATAGAATGACTTTTCTTACCGGCTCGTGCAGCTACATTATTGCGTTATTACACATTGCTTAGAAAAACAAGCATGATATGTGACAGCCGAATAGTAAACACAAGCCATGAGCATGAGTAATACGCCTGTTAAGTAAAATATGTGCAATGTTTTTACAGTGTGAAAACCGGTAATATTTGGAAGGAAAAAAGAACAACCTTGTTGCTGTTCATATTGAGTATGTGCTGCAACAGTCTGGATGGGCATTAGTGGAAATGTAGCTCACTCAGTCTCACAAATTTCCAGACCTCAAACATGTTTTTCACCACTGGTTCCAAAAAATCCTTAAGTTTTCCACCAACAAAACAATGTTGTGGGACTTTTGACCTCAGAGAGCACTGACTGACAAAAGGGGAACACATTGTAATAAGCCAATTAAAGCATAATATAATGAACAGCCTCAACCAATGAAGATTTTTTTATTGGTGTTGACTAGTGTTTACATCTGCTATACTCTACCGCATGAACTGAGGCTCACTCCAGCCCCACGGTTTAGTATTAAACCTCCCACAAGGTGGTCCAGTCCCTAAAATCAGGATCCACTGTTCTACATGAAAACTAAAAAGTGACTAAATACAGTTAAAAGATTTCCTTCAGATTGTCTGACGGTCCTCGTCATGCAGATCTCAGGGGTAAGGTCAGTTAATTCAGTTAATGCATATTTAATAAAAGGACCCAGAGTATATCTGCACAATCCCATAAAAAGGCATTGTTAAATATCCTGCTTTTTTTTCTGCCTTTTTTACTACATATAGTTGTTTACAGTACAAGCTGCCTTTATCCATACAAATGTTTATTTCTTTGCCTTTCTGTGAACGGAGCTCATATCCCTTATAAACCCTCATATCTTCACCTTGAACCATTGATTTATGTATATCAAATCATTTGCCTTTCAAATAGCCTGAGAGCCTCAATCGTCTAGTTTGTGAACTTAGTTTCACATAATTTATAAATAAATGTGGATTTGGGTGTATGGACAAAGCCTTTAAAATGTTTAATATTCTTTTTCTCCATCCGTTATTAAACACTGTACTTTTTTTTTGGCATTTTCTTTTTGGAGAAAGCAGAAAAATTTTATGTTTCAAACCAGGTGCGACATCCTGCAGGCTCTCTACTACCAGCAGGACACAGAACAGCAATATAATTCGCTAACACATAAATGAGGTGTGCAAAGAGCATTAATTAGAAATTCATTAAAAATTCAGACTCACTGGCAGGTGTGCAAATAAAGGATTAGGCCGACATCAATTATACCACATAAGAGAACATTTTAATTGCAATTCCTGATTTACAGAGGGAAACAATCAGGCTTCATGCAATATGCCTGATTGCTCATTTCGCTGAAAAATAATGAGGAAAAACCTCACCAGGTAACACTGTCCTCAGCTTTATGTTGATGAGAACTCAGAGCATTGATTTTCACGTTGCTTATACTCTGTGTGTCTGTCCGTCTCCATAAAATATAACAAGTCTGTGTGCACGTAATTCACAAAGTGCACGAGGAATTAGAAAAACACGGAGCACACCTGTGTGTTCACACACACATAAATACACATCCACTGCAGTTTGGCATTCCCATCTGCTGGTGCTGGTCGAGAAGTTCCTGAGCAGCAAATGTTGCGCTGTTATGACTAAAGTTGGCGAATTCTCCACCCTCTCCTGTGTTCCTGATTACTGCATTATGGCATCTGCTTAATTAGCTTGGCTGGTGTCATGTGTAGCACCCGAGGGGGTGTTAAAAAGTGCCCTTCCCTCTTGCTCATTATCTGCCTCGATTCATGTGATGTATAATCTCTCCTGACAGGCGTTCGTATTGACATAGGGGCAGCTGTCAGCGGAGCATGGTCATAAAGGGTGCACGCGGAGTAGAAACCGCAAATAGACCAGATAGGTGGAAAAGCTGCCAAAATTCTGCACAAAACTGGTGTTTCTGTGTTTTGCTTGGGATCCATCAGCATTTCTGCAGTCCTAATTATACAAAATTTAATTTTATGGTTGAGAGCTCTTTGGGAGAAGAAACTGATAGCAGGCAATGCATTTTTGATTACAACAGGTAATATTGAAAGTAACCTCCTCCTGGGTTCTTTCCTGAATTGGCAAAGTGTCCAAGTCTTGGCTTGGAATCAGCCTGATCATTGCCATATGCGAAATGCTGATAATTATCTGCAAAACAGGTCCTCTGAGTTTTTCCATCCGTTTTCAGCAAATAAGTTTCTTATTGCAACAAGGAGAGTTGGCATACTTTATATTTGTCACATTCTGTCTCTATCGACAAAAATATATCTTGTTCTTTAATGATGTGGCTTAGCTGCCCAACATGTCAAAGGATTTTAATTTAGAGAAAACCTAACGCTTTTTAAATGTCAATTAACAATTGCGGTCTTATTTACTCTTTCAAGTGAACTGAATATCAAACAAAGTCATTTTTATAGAGATTTTAAATTTCCTTGACATAATATTTTAGCATTGCTGTGGTAGTGTCGCATGAGTAAACCTTCAAATTTAATATCCAACTTTTCAATCATAAAGGCTGTAAAACTGACTCCAAACCAGATGAACAAGAAATACCAACCAGAACTTTACATTTCCAAGGACACTTTTTTAAATTACTGCCACCACACAAAACTGTGTGGTTCAAAGTGTGTAAAACTTTAAAAAAAAAAAAAGTTTTCCTTCTTCTTGAAGTTTTGCTTTGAACATCTAGCATTGACCAGTTTTCTACTAGTAAATGACTTTTTTGTTCTTGCTGATATTTAAAGCTTATTTTTATTATCCTTCAGAAGACCAAGGTTTTGCCAAACCGCAAATCAGATTTTTTTTAAGATCGTAGTTATCAATCTAGTTAGCATTGTCTACACCAGCTTATCTTGCAAGGTCAGCAGTTATTACTCACATCCCAATGAACAATGAAGGCTTTATA